>NC_054703.1:38845043-38942543 GCF_016097555.1 Gigantopelta aegis
TGTGTATCTCGAAATTAAATGAATGAAAGTAGTTCTTATTTAAACTTATTGTAATTTATAAACTGTACTTTATATGTTAGGAAAATAGATATAAGTGCAATTAGAAAAGTAGAAATATAATCACACTGTATTCCAGTGTAAGTTGAAGCAGTGAGTGCGTGGCCTGTGCAGATCGTGAGGGGTCAAGACCATGTCAGGCGAGTGACAGTGAATAGCCACCAACTTGGGTCAAAACGAACAGCTGATGGCCAGTCTATTGGTTGTCGCACTGTTCCCTGGTCAGAGGTCAGATGTAAAGACAGGTAAATGATGTCCCTACAGTCCTAGCCAGAAAGTTTAGGTGCATGTGCGTTGTGGCCTAATAAAAGCGATTAAACACAATAAACCTAATCGCCCGGGTGTTAAATTTACATACCAAATGATACTTACGCACGCTTGGCCCGATGCCATTCGGACACATCTGATTCACCGTCGATCTCATGGCGTGCACCACAAATAGCGTGCTGTGTCAAGGACGTAACACTGACGACGACGATGACGAGAGATGCTATGATAAGAAAGTACGTCATTGCCAAACCGAAACGACTACACGGCGGAGAGTTTATATGCTCTTGTGTTGTGAGAAGGTGATCGAACAACAACCAACCTGGACAGGTTAGCTCAGATCCAGTCATGTTATGACAGAGATTTAAAGCCCACCAGTTGCCAAAGCCTTAGATCAAAGACCACGTCGAGAAGTGTTTGGTTTGGTATTAGTGTGTGCTGGTATGTCTGGCCATTTTGGTATAATTTGTAACAATGTCAGCCATGAAGACACTTCAGACACAAAACGGTGTGATAGTGTGTTAAGTTGCAAACACAATTTAGATGTGGGATAATTTTCATCAGCAACTGTTATGTTATCTCGAGCTACCGATCTCTCGAGCTCTTTGGTCCGGTCCCTTCAAACACACAACAAACGCACAAAAAAAAGAACCTTGAGAACAAACAAAACAAAATCAACAACATTGAATTGCCTCTAGAAATTAAACTGAATTGCAAAATAGTAATCCATTCTGCGTTATCCTTGCCTCCATCGGTGTGTTCGTGTCCATAACGGCTACGACGTTGGTTTCCCTTTTACTTTTCTCACGGTCAATTGTGTCAATTTATACTCATCTAACATAAACGATAATGAAATTATCCACGAACAAACATAAAGCAGATCTGTGCCAGTTTTATGTTATTTAGTATTAAATAGTAAGTTTAGTGTTATAATTTTTGGAGAGTTGAGTGTTTTGGATTATTTGTGCATTTGACGTTATTGTTCTTAATTATTGTGTTATACTTAGGTATGTATTGGTTTTTTACTTTGTAGGTAATTTTTGTGGTTGGTTTAGAAATAGGTTAATTTGTTAGGGGGTATGTAGTTAATTTTTTTTTTTTTGTTTTTGTGATGTGTTTGTTGGGTGTTTTATGGCTGGAGTTGTTATTCACCGAGTTGTTTTTTTGTGGATTTATGTTTTTTAATTTTTTGAGTATTTATACGTTTATGATTGAATTTTTTTTTTTTTTTATTGTTAAGTTTTATCAGTGTCTGATATGGATGTGTTTCTGGCCATGTTTTTATTTATAAGATGCCCAAAACTCGTATTTGTGTATCTTGATGTTATTTTTTATTATTTTTTGTTTTTTTTTTATTTTTTTTTTAATAGTTAAGGTTTGTTACTCGAACGATTTTTTTTTTTTTATAATTTTGGATGCCATTAATATGTTATGCAGAAAAATATATTTGATATTTACTGACCGTGTCAATTTTTGTTTGTGTTATTATTGTTAGTTTACGACTTTGCAGTGGATATTAGGAAGGTGATTTTAGAATGGACCGTATTATTTTTTATGCACGTTAATTGTTTATGACTGTTAGTGTGTTTTGTTTTTTATTTTGAATTTTGTTTATTTATTTTATATTTTTTTTTATTTTAGTGTAGTATTTTCAATGGGTTTCTGGTCTTACTCTTTTTTGAAGCCAAAACATGGAGTTTGTCTTTGGTGATAATGTTGATGCTTGAATGTTAATAGTTTTTTTTTTTTAATTAGTAAATGAAAGTTAACCTAGTATGTTTGACAGTATTTTTTGAAAACCGGATAGGAATATAGAGCGAGATTATTTTATAGTATGGTTAATTTTATATTTGTTATGCTTTTTTTTATTATTTTGATGTTAGTCGAGATTATATTTGTAGCTTTATTTGGTTATGTATCTGGGTTTAGTCTTAGATGATTGCAAAATGCGATTTTTTTTTTTTTTTTTTGTTTTGTTTTTATGATTTTGATGTGCGATGAGTCTCATTTTCTTTTTGTTGTTTTGAACGACGTTATGGTTGTTATTGTAATGGATAGTTTTCTTTGTTTGTACCGAGGTTTTAATTATTTGTTGCGTTGGTTGTTTTGTTTTTTTTTTGATTGTATTTTTTAGGGAGGATGGGTTGGCGATTATGATTTTGTTGTTTTGATGGATATTGCCTTATTTTGCTTATTTTGCTTTGTTTTGGGTTTTTTGATATATTTTTTTTTTAGAATGTTGATAATTTTGTTATGTTTTATTATTTAATTTATTTTTTTTAATTTCGATTGTATTTTGTTAATTTTTTTAATATATCATATTATGTGATTTTGTTGTTTACTACGAGCGTATTAGTCTCTAATTTTTGTTGTATATTTTTTTTGGTATTATTTTTATTTATTTTTATTTTGTGTATTTAGTAGTATTCTTCGCTGGACGAATGGTTTTTGTCTTTAGTAATTCCGCGAATTTATAGTTTTTTTGAATTCATTTAGTTTAACTTATTTTATTTTTGGTTGTGTTTTTTTAATTTTTTCATTTTCTTTTTTTTGTTGTTTTTTTTTTTACGTCTGCTCCTGAAATTGAGTTTTTGGTTGTTTAATTTGTTACATCGTTTTTTGTCACAGAGGTTGTGGCATTCCGTTTGCCTTTTTATTTTTGTATTATTTGTGATTTTATTGTTTAATATTATTAATTTTAACTTTTTTTTTGTGGTGGTAAAAATATTAATCTATGTTCTTATATGATTTTTATTTTATGAAGCCAGGTGTTTTTTTTTTTTGTTTTTTGTGTTTTTTTTGATCAAATTTTTTTTTTTAGATTATTTTTAGGCTTTTGTTTTTTTTTTTTTTTTATCGCGATATTCATTTAGAGTTTAAATACTGATCTTGTTTAGCGTATTTTTTATGGCGCCAGAGCTTTTTTCGGTGGATTTGGTTTTTTTATTAACGTGACGTATGCGCTTTATGTGGATTCCAATCCCGTGTTTATTTCGAGAATCATTAGACTAGGAATGTTTAGTTGATTTTTATTTTGTACAAATACGCGTTATTTAGTTTTTTTTATATTTTATATATTTTTATTATTTTGACACTTTTTTTTTTTTAGCCCATTTTTAGACCAGTGTTCTTATTTATTTTTTTTTTACACAGCCGGTCAGGACCATTTTTTTTTGATCGTTCTTTTTATTTGAATTGATTTTTTGTTTTTTTTTATTATTTTGGAATTATTTGTATTTAGTGACCAGTATTCAGTTTTTTTTTTTTATAGTTTTTTAAGGTTTTTTGACACGTATTGTATGCATTTCGTTTTTATATTTTTTTTTATTTTTTTTTTGGTTATTGTATTTTTTATTTTATTGTTATTGTTTTATTATTTTTTTTCCTGAGTTTTTTTTGTTGTAGTGTTCTGAGTTTTTTTTTGTTATTGTTGTACTTGGTGGTTCATTCTTTAAATTTAATTTCACGTTTTTCGTATTAGGAACTTTGATTTATTTGTTATTTTGCTTTTTTTATGTTTTGACGTTGTTTTTTCTTTTAGGCGTAGCCTTTTTTTGATGGAATTTTTTTGTGAATTTAGTTAATACTAGTATTTGTAAGTTTAAGTATTTTATTTATTTGTTCGTTTTTTCGTTTCTTTTTGTTTTTTTTTTTTTGGTCCGGTGTTTTTAGTATTGTGATTTCTTTTTTTATGATTTATGTTGATTTTTTTTTTTTTTTTTTTTTTTTATTTAAGTTATTGTTTTTTTTTTTTTTTTACTGTGCAATGTTGTTTTTTTGGTATATGTACATTTATGATGTTTAGATTATTTTGTTCAGTATATTATGATGTGTTATGATTTTTATTTTATTTCTAATACAGTTTACACTATATATTTACTGTTATTAGTATTAGAAGTTTTTTTTTTTTTTTTTTTTCTTGATTTTTATGATTTTGATGATTTTTTGTTAAGTCTATAATTTGTTATTTCACCGTCTTGCGCTGTAACAGTTGCGGGTGTCACTTTTTTTCGGTTGGTTTATTTTTTCGTCTTATTGATATTTTATTTACGTGTTTTTTTTTAATTTTTTATTTTGTTGTGTATTAGCCATTTTAAATTTATTTTTAGATTACCCGAATTGACATTTAATTGCCGCGAGTAAATGTAATAATAGTTACAGTTATACATAGTTTTTTGTTTTATTTAAGTTTTTTTTTCTTTGTTGGGATTTTTTTAGATTAATTTTTTTTGTAAATATGTTTTTGTTTGTTATATTATTTTTTTTTTGTATTATTTTTTTTGTTTTATTTTTATTGTTTTTTTGTTTTATTTGTTGATGGTATAGAGCTCAACTGATATTTATCGGTTTACTTTTGATTTTTGTTTTAGTTTATTTTATTTATTTTAAGTTCAGCCATTTTTTGGTTAATGGTTACCAAAGGCATTGTATAAATTTTGTTTCGTTGTGTTGATTTAAAATAGGAATTATATTTGAGCTGCTTATTTTTAGGTATATCTTTGAGTTTTTTTTAATTATTTTTGTTTCTTTTTTTATTAACATTTAATTTTTATTTCTAATTTTATTTTATAGATGGTTTTATATTTTTGAGGACTGGTATTTTGTTCGTTGCTGATATTTTTTTTTTTTTTTTTTTTTTTTTTTTTTTTTTTTTTTTTTTTTTTTTTTTTTTTTTTTTTGTTTTTTTTTTTTTTTTATTTTTTTTGTTTTTTTTTTTTTTTTTTTTTTTTTGTTTTGTTTTTTTTTTTTTTTTTTTTTATTTTTTTTTTTTTTTTTTTTTTTTTTTCTGGTGTTTTTTTTTTTTTTTTTAATATTTTTTTGTTTTTTTGTTATTGATTAGATTTTATTGTTTTTATGTCTTTATTATTTGTGTCCGTTTGCGCGCTGTTGAATATTTTTTTATGTCTTGTTTATTTTTTTTTTATGTTATAATTATTTTTAGTTTATTGTGTTTATTTTTTGTTTATTCTGTTTATTTGTCTCGATGTGTGATTTATTTATTTGATTTTTATTTTTTTTATTGATTTTTGATTAATTAGGAGGTTTATTATTGTTTTTTTTTTTATTTCGATAGATCGTATTTTCTCATAGAGCATATTTTTTTTTTATTGAATTTGATTTGTTTTTTATGATGTTTTAATCTTTTTTTGGTTGGTTCGTGTGGAGGGTTCATAACAATAGTTTTTTTGTATTTTTTTTTTTTAGAAGCTATGGTTTATTAGGGGCGATTTTACCTTTAAGAGTGGAGTGGACTTTCATTTAGTGAAACGTATGGTCGTACGATGTCCCAATAAGAGTGGAGTGGACTTCATTAAACGTATGGTGCGTACCTATGTCAAATAGTAGTTCAGAACGCTGTCATAGGCACACGTATCTGGGGTGCCTGTCGTCTTAGGGACAGTGGGGTGGAGGGACGTTAGTTCACTATATATCTAGTTTCTGAAGAATTAAGCATCATTTAGAAACAGCACTTGGGGAGCAACTTTGTTCTAAACAAAAAGAATTTTCATATAAACTAAATAGTTGTTGTTTTGTGAGAGGGGGAAGGTTGCAATATGTGATGTGTGGTAACTATCACATGTTTGTTCAAATGTCACATCAATTAAATTAGACCCAAAAGTTGATTTGTTAACGCCCCCCCACCCCCCCCCCCCCCACACACCGCCAACCCCCTCACAACTGGGCTCGTCCCGCCCCAGATATAAATACACGGGAGGATGTCTCGGAACGTCGGATACACCCCCCGGGGTTCATATGTTGTACTATTCTAGCAAAAACACGTGAGAGGACCAGTTTTGTGGGCAAGAATGATGTGTCAATGTGCCCATTCCTAATATCAAGTAGAGAGAGGTGAAGTATGGAAAAGATAGACAGCAGACATTGAGACAAGACAGAAAGACAGACAAGACAGAGGCAGACACAGACACACAGCAGAGCACACATCGTGTGTTGTGTGTGTGTGTGTGTGTGTGAGAGGAGAGAGAGAGAGAGCGAGTGGAGAGAGAGAGAGGAGCGAGACGAGAGGGGAGGGGAGAGAGAGAGTGGGAGTCTAGGGGGGTATGGGAGAGACCAGGAGGGGACAGTACCGAAGACAGACAAGGAAAGAGAGAGAGGAGGCAGCACAGGGAGAGGGAAGTAGGGGGGGAGTGAAGGGGGAAAAAAAGGGACCGCCAACACGACAGGGGGGGAACACACACCCCAGATAGCGAGGACAGCGAAAGGGAGGGAGAAGAGGTGGGAGAAGAGGAGTCAAAGAAGGCGGAGAGACGAAACATGAGAGGAAAGAGAAGAAAAAGAGAAGGCGACGAAGAATAGAAAGTAAAACAGACGAAGAGAAGGAAAGGGGAGAAGGAAAGCAAGGCCGGAGGGTGTCGGCTATGGTACAATGGAAGCAAAGAGGAGCGAGGCGAGCGAGAGAGAGAGGAAAGAGAGAGAGAGAGAGACGAGAGAGAGAGAGAGAGAGAGAGAGAGAGAGAGAGAGAGTTTATCAATATACACACATGCTGTTATACTTACAAGATAGTTTTTATTTACACTTTGTGATAACGCAGACAGCGCATGCCGCAGCGGATATGGGGAAAAAAGAGATTGTAAAAGAAATAATTTATCTTGTTAGATATAAAATAAAGCGCTTCTCCTGGAAATGTGGTGATAAGAAGATTGGTTTTCCTATTCGTTTGGTCGGGTTGGGTCAATCACAGTCTTCAACAGTTAAAAATCCAAAAAAACAAAATATGAGAAAACTATTACGGTCGTATCTTTGGGGCCGGGCCCACGGATCCCCTTCGATCCGCCGCTGGTGTCGCCGGCGTTTCTTAGGCCGTAGGCTCTAATCTTCTTGGGGGTCAATTTCTCTGAGTGGGATATTCTCCGGTCCCACATATACCACACCACAAAGTGTTCATCCAACAACAAAATAGTAAATCAATATGCTTAGTGTGTGTTAAAACATGTTTTGAAAACGGTTAATGATTGATGATTTTCACGTGTAGTCCCAAACAGTGTATCACGTGCTATAATCATTTGTCGTGGTATGTGATGTCTGTATGTAGGAAAATTAAATATCTTGATCGTGCTACTAATGGAAAAATGTAGAGGTTATTTTTTGTATAAAGGGCACACACCCTAGTTAAAGGTAGCTAGTGATTAAACCCACCTTCGGCGTGTATATTCGCTGATTAATACATTGTGGTTTACACAATTATTAATCAGATCCTGCTCACTCACGCTTTTATTCACCGCTTTATTATGTAGAATCTGACCCCTTTGCATTCACCTGAAGGGTTTTTGTAATCCTGGTAATCCTGGTTTTGTAATCCACAAAAGCTTTTTCGTATTTCTTAAAAACTTGACGTTTGAGAAAAACACTTCGAGCAGACAAGGTGTCTAATCTATTTTAGACGGGATATATTAACATTACTCATGTCACCAGGACGTGGGTATACCACGGGACCGTTATAATTTTGGTTCGGTTTGTTTTCTCGTTTAGCTTCGATAGAGGTTCCACACCGACGCGCGCGGTGGGGGCGCACCACTATTGTATGACAAAAGTCTCCGATTTGTTGTTGGGATTTGGAGAGATTTTTCTTCACAGTCGTGACATTTCAGTAACAATTAAAGGTTCAAGACAAGAAGTGTTCAATACCAAAACGTTACAAACCCTTAAAACAAAATTTTGCTAAGTCTTCGATATTGGAGGGGGCACCTACATCTGGAGATATTTCCAGTGCTGCACATTGGAGCGAGTTGGATACATGTCCAGGAGAGGGAAAAGAACGTCACCAAGTATCGGTGCGCACCTCTGTGCCAAACTATTGGTCGTCGGACGTATGAATTGTTCGTGAGTCGAGGGCCATACTATGCGGTTGAAATCGATAGATACTAACTTTCAATCAATTATTTTACAGCAATGGGACATGGGGAGTCCCATGGTAACGGTATCGATATAAAACCTGTTTCTTTTCACGCCATTGTGATAAAAGTGAGCTAAGTGTGTTTACAGGTTTGATAGATTAACAAATTATAATTATGTTCGCGGGATGGAACTAGGGTGTGCGGCTTTACTATAGTATTACCGAAGGCTATGTCAGAATTACCACGTGTTGAATCCAATAAATCAGATTAGTAATTCAATCTGCTCTAGTGATGTCGTTAATTCAAACACATTTGAACTTTTTAACTGATTGGATATTTCCCAGTCTAAAACAGTGACCACGACTGGTATATCATGTCGTGGTTATGGATGTAAGCCTGTAGGAAAAGTCTTAGTAATGATCTCTTGCTGTATGTGAAAATGTAATGGGGTTGTGGACAAACGTGTCAGGTTTCCATCTGTTACATCCACCAAAACGCCGACGTCTTATCACATATTATGTTAAAGGCTATACCATTTCGCCTTGCACCAAACACATTTCTTTTTCTTCTTTTTTTCTTTTTTTGAAATTCGAAAATTTACCATTAATAGTGACGAAACATTTAACAGAAGAGTACATAAACTGTATCACAGACACCATTATTTCTTACTTTGATAATTTATACTCATAGACTCAGTCTGGACACAGAATCATATGTTTTTCGAAACTAAATTAAACACCAATATGCGTGTCCTTACTAGCTAATGTCTTGAGTACTTATAGCATGAAGTGCAAACATTGCATCTGCAGTACTAAACCGGCCTCGGTGGCGTCGTGGTTAGGCCATCGGTATACAGCTGGTATGTACTGGGTTCGGATCCCAGTCGAGGCACTGGGATTTTTAATCCAAATATCGTCTCCAAAGCCATGAGTGAGTGCTCCGCAAGGCTCAATGGGTAGGTGTAAACCACTTGCACCGACCAGTGATCCATAATCTGGTTCAACAAAGGCCATGGGTTTGCTGCTATCCTGCCTGTGGGAAGGTGCAAATAAAAGATCCCTTGCTGCTTGTCGTAAAAGGAGTCGACTGTGTGGCGACAGCGGGTTTCCTCTAAAAAACATTGTCAAAATCACGATATGTTTGACGCCCAATAGGCCGATGATACGATAAAAATCAATGTGCTCTAGTGGCGTCGTTAAATAAAACAAACTTTACTGTAGTACTAACGCCAAAAACCAACCTGGATATCTGTAGAAGTCATAAGTATGGATACACATTTAAAATATCCCATAATGTTGTTTCGTCTGATCAAACAATACGCGTTTCAAGTAATGACAACACGACTTTATCGTTTTTCATGTGGCTGACGTAACCACAATCGCCAAAGCCTAATAGCATAGGCTTAGTCTTCAAAAACATTACTTAATTAAATTAGTTTTCCTCTGCATTGTCCCTTCAAACAGATTATAAACTACAGAATAGCTGTCTTTTAAAATACAGTTGAAGTTTTGTAAGTGATTTAAACCAGTACTTTATCATGCGAAACTAACATATATATTCCACAAACAATTTTAACCAGTTTTCCAAATATACCATTATATAACAGGTAACTTTTTAACACAAAGAAGCTTGAACATTCTAAAATGCAATATTTCGACCTTACATATTTTTAAGAAACCCCAGACTTCACATCAGTAACATCAAAATACCACTGATATATTTAAGAGAAATATCCAATAATTCACATCAAAAGTTTACACTTTGAGTGCATGGTGAATAAAGCTTTATGAACCCTGCTTCTGATAGATAGTTCTGTAAAAACCTAAACTTATTATGTATCGAAAAGGATACCTAAGCGACAAAACTGATAATAGGAAATATTAGTATATACAATACAATACAATACAATACAATACAATGCAATACAATTATACAATACAAATCGTTATTGCAACCATTCCCAGTTCCAAATATACTATTACATAGCATGTAGATTTTTTACCACAAGAGCTTGAAAATTCTAAATGCACGTATTTCGACTCGCGTATTTTTAAAGAAAGGCCAGAAATCACATCAATAATATAAAATATATAAAACACCATCTGACAATAACTGACACTCAATAGCATTTCTGAGTTTGCTGCATTGTAAGATGTTTCCGACTAATGAAATATTTCTTACGATTAAAACTTTCATAGAATGTCCCAAGTCCCTTAAAAAATAGATGTAAATAGTTTTTACAAACACAACTTATTAAAGGGAACTTTTCCTCAGTTTTGCTGCACTGTAAGATGTTTTTCCGAATAATAAAATATTTCTACGATCAAACTTATATATTAATATATTTTCTTGTTTTAGGATATCATTATGTGTATATTCCATGTGTGTCTAGTCATCTTAATATTTGTAAGAAGCCCAAACAGAATTGTGTCTTCAAATAATTTCGTAGGGCCGGGCACCACAACCTGGTACATCAAAAGCAGTGGTATGTGCTATTCTGCCTACGGGATGGCGCTACCACAAATCTCTTGCTGCTAATCGAAAAGAGTGCCCTATGAAGTGGCGACAGTGGGTTTCCTACCTCAATATCTGTGTGGTTGTTAACCAAATGTCCGACGCTATATAACCGAAAATAAAATGTGTTGAGTGCGTCGTTAAATAACAACATGTCCTGTCCTTCCTTCGCTGGTCTGACACTTCGTTGACGTTACACGCAAGAAATGGATCTATCAGTGGTACAACATCAGGACATATCAGTGGTACAGTATCATAACATATCATTGGTACAATATCAGGATATTATCGGTGGTACAACCTAAGGACTTATCATTGGTACAATATCAGGACATATCAGTGGTGGAATATCAGGGACATACCAGTGGTACAATATCAGGACATATCATTGGTGAAATACCAGAAACATATCAGTGGGTAAAATATCAGGACATATCAGTGGTGAACTATCTGGGCATATCAGTGGTACAATATCAGGACATATCAGTGGTACACTATCAGGAGATATCAGTGGTACAATATCAGGATATATCAGTGGTGAAATATCATGACATATCAGTGGTGAAATCTCAGAACATATCAGTGGTACACAATCAGGATATATCAGTGGTAAAATATCAGGACATATCAGTGGTAAAATATCAGGACATATCAGTGGCAAAATCTCAGGACATATCAGTGGTGAAATATCTGGGCATATCAGTGGCAAAATATCAGGACATATTAGTGGTACAATAATCATGACATATCAGTGGTACACTATCAAGACATATCAGTGGTACAATATTAAAACATATCAGTGGCAACAATATCAGGACATATCAGTGGTAAAATATCAGGACATATTAGTGGTACAATATCAGGACATATCATTGGTACACTATCAGCATATATCACTGGTGAAATATCAGGACATATCATTGGTAAAAAATCAGAACATATCAGTGGTACAATATCGGGACAAATCAGTTGCACAATATCAGGTCATATCAGTGGTAAAAAAATTAGGACCATATTAGTGGTACAATATCAGGACATATCAGTGGTACAATATCAAGAAATATCAGTGGCAACAATATCAGGACATATCAGTGGGTTACAATATCAAGACATAACAGTGGCAGCAATTCAAGACATATTAGTGGTACAATTATCATAGGACATATCAGTGGTACAATATCAGACCATAATCAGTGGTACGATATCGGGACATATCCAATTGTACAATATCAGGATATGTCAGTGTAAAAGCCAGGACGTATCAGTGGTACAATATCAAAACGACATATCAATTGTACAATATCAGGACATATCAGTGGTAAAAAATCAGGACATATCAGTGGTACAATATCAGGACATATCAGTGGTACAATATCAGGACATATCAGTGGTACAATATCAGGACATGTCAGTGTAAAAGCCAGGACGTATCAGTGGTACAATATCAGGACATATCAGTGGTAAAAAAATCAGGGCATATCAGTGGTACAATTTCAGGACATATCAGTGGTGAAATATGACGACATAACAATAGATAATCTCACGCCAGTAGAACCACAAAAAGGCAAATCTATGGCGATCTTTATGTGCAAAACCCTTACCACTTTAAAATAACCAAACCTGAAGCTTCACACAAATTTAACCGTTTTATTTCCAGATTCATTCACACCTGTATCTCGGTTTATCCGTCATTATTTATCAAATCGTCAGGTTGTAGCAGCTCTATTCTATTATGTTGCTTTGAATTATGTTTCTTCTAACATTTTGTAAAAGTAAGGATTTTGATTTTTTTTTTATAAATATCAATACTTCGTGGTGTTTTCCTATGCATTTAAAATTATGTTCGTGTTTTATATCCAAGTAAGGTTCACACACGCTGTCCTGGGCACACACACATCAGATATCTGGGTTGTCTGTCCATAGTAGTAGGTTAGTTTTTTAGTGATTAGACAGAAAGAAAAGGGTGTAGTGGTCTTACAACCTACCAATTGAGTTAAGAGACTCGCTCTGAGTGGGAGCTGGTACCAGTTGCAAAACCCATACCTACCAGCGTTATGTCCGACACCACCGAGATCGGGTTTACCCTCTTAATGGCAGACTGCCAATTCCGTATCATATGATGTAATACTTTGGTCACATGACCCATCTAGTGTGTCTGCCTGTGCGAGTGTGTAAGGGGTGGGGGGTGGGGGTGGGGGAGATACTGTGTATTTGTTTGTGTGTTTTTGTGCTCATACGTAGTTAACCTATAGTAGGTATTGGATTTAGTTAGTTTTGATCGATCCCCGTCGAAGGGCTCATTGGTCTGTTTCTAGTTCCAGCCAGTTCACACGACTGGAATATCAAAGGTCGTGGTATGTGCTCTCATGTCTGTCGGACGGTGCATATAAAAGATTCCTTGCTACTAATTAAAACATGTTGCGGGGTTCCTATCTAAGACCGCATGTCAAAAATTACCAAATGTTTGACATCCAATAGACGATGATCAGTATGTCATTGTGCTCTAGTGTTGTCGTTAAACAAAACAAACTTTAACGTTTTTACTTAGTTTTTGCTTTGACATGTTTTTAACGATCTTCGGAATCCTTGACAGGAGAGTTAACTGACGTGATGCTGGTTGCAAAAGACAGTCTGGTTCCGGATTCCGATTCATCTGTTCCGAAATTGGTGGATCCGTTAACTGACGTGATGTCGGTTGCAAACGACAGTCTGGTTGCGGATTCTGATCCATCCTGTTTCAAAATTGGGTTGGTTCAGAAACCTGCCATGGAAATCGTGACACTGTGACCACTTGTCTTTCTGTCTGAAGGACTTCCTGCCCCTGCACGTCAGCTTTGTCTTCATGATCTTCCTGTAGTTAGCTGAAGTGGCCATCAGGATGTACAGATTCTGTCCAAAATTTATCAGGTATAAAATGTTGAGATACTGGCCACAGTTTGACCAGGATCCCTACGGTTTCAAAATCCGATTTAGTTACCAAAACAGGATCGCAAGGATGACAGTCCGTGATAGCCAAAGGAACAATTGTTACGAAAGCCAAAATAGAGATGAGCATAAGAGGACGAAAGCGACTTGTCCAGCTTCGTCTCAGTGTTGGCAGAGTTGTTCGACGAGGTGAATCTCTTCTGGAACGTGGCGCTGCGCTGGATGTGCATACCAATCACAATGTTGGAGATTGAGAGTCAAGAGGCAGGGGAGGGTTGAGGTGAGAACTAGATGTACGAAGTAATAATAGCCTATATATTGATCTTTCAAATAGCATTGTGTGTGTATGCCTTTCACTTTCTTTCTTCATGTCAAGCACTAGCGGGAGCGTCAGCACACCCTGAACAAAGTAGTCAGACACGAGCAGACGATCGTGGGCTTTCTTCGAGTGCAGAATCTGTCGCGTTTCAGCGGGAAAACAACGACAGTAGAACCGATCCACCGTCAGTCCAACCACAACCATGCGGATAGGATCGTCACTGTCCTCCTCATAAACATCTATAAACCACAGACAGAGTCATGATTCCTGATAACATGAAACATGTGAAAGTATCTCAGAGACTGGGTGTATGCCATATGTAATTAAAACAGAACTATCCGACACTGACAGAAATCTCAAATATATTTGGTAGGATAGCAGGAAAACTTGAACGTCTCTCAGTAAAACAAACACTAAAAAGTTCCCCGCTAGTCCTACTATGACGATAATAAACTCGCTGACCAAAAAGGCAGTATTTGGGACTTCGGAAGTAAAATCCAGGGATGTTGTCTGCTGCAGCGTTTATTCCTGTGCTTGTATTAGTCCGAGTTTTAAAGATAGATTCTATATCTTCAATTTCATCAAAGGTACCAGCTGTTTCATTTAGAGCCATAGTGGTTATGTTTTGATATCGTGCAATGGTGCCACCTGCAAACAAATAAAAGTCATGCTCATTATGTACATTAATTTCCAGTTCGTTTTCTTACAGTTTTTAATGTAAAATTATTTATAGTATTATCTCCGTCTGCAAAGTGCTTATGTAAAGTGTGTTCCTGTAGATTATTACTTGTTGTAGTTGTGTGCACCCAACTGTCACGGTGTCCACGCTCCACATACATACGGAAGAATATTACATGACTGGTGTATCGATCATAGGGTGACCAGGCTCCGTTATGGTATCGGGGCAGTAATACAAATGCCTCAGTAAACAAATAATATCCATACGTTTCAGTACTACTTTCATTCACTAGATAAATAAAACACCAATTACTTATTTATTTAGGCTACATATCTATATGAAACATCGTTTTATATAAAGGTCAGGTTTAATTAAAACTTCAATATATCAGATAAAACTATGAACTATTGTTTATAGTTAAATTATAAAGGACACGGTGTATACCACGGGGAATCATTCTAAAGAAATATAACTTGGATTATGTCAACAATAATAAGTTTTCTCTTTATGTTTTGAATTACTACACGTAGAGTAGATATTCCCCAATCGTTAAAGTTCTGCAGTTATTAGTCTTTGACTTTAGTAGCTGCATGTCTATAGTAATAAAGGCAGTACCTTTTAAAACTGTATTAGCAACTAGCTTAAGACAATGAACAAACGGATCAAAAGAGCTTGCCATGCCCTGCTCACAAAATCTCACCATGTCCAACAAAAATATCCAAGGTGATTCACCAATGGTAACAAAACAATTGCCTATGTACACGCTAATTACATTGACTGGACGAAGGGATCTCTTTTTTACGTGCCCATATCATCTCAAAGGTTCAAGCACGCCCATCCCAGATTTGGACTCTGACATCGCCAGTGACCAACTTTAGGACGGGAAGGGGGTGGGAACTGATATGCATGGGTCAATTTAGAAATTTTAAATTATACAGCCTAATCTATCAAAATGGCCGAATAATATTTACTTAAAGGGACATTCCTGCGTTTCCCACTAATAAAATAGTTTTACGATTAAACTTACATATTAAACTTGCGCTGTACGAAAAACTTTCGGTTGAGGTTACGGTACTAGATCTTGACAACGTATTATCGACAATCGTACCTTCCTATTTCAGAATTAATATTTTATAAAGTGTTAGAAAAACTTTCAAAGTTTAGTTTGTATACTAGTAACACATTAATCATGTAGATATATATATAGATATATATTTTTTAAACTAAAAAACTAACGTAGACAATGAACGTTTTCACTTCTTAATTTTACGTGTTAAAATCGACAAATTCAAATAAATATTCTTTCGTTTGGAAAGGGTAAAGTTAGGGGTGGGGGTGTTTAACGACATCAAAGTTACAGCATATTGATTTAATAATCATCCGACCCCATACAACCGTAAATAAAATGTGTTGAGTGCGTCGTTAAATAAAATTTATTCTATATTCTATCCTTCCTTCCAATCTGCTGTTGGATGTCTAACATTTGGTAATTTTGGCATTTAGAGGAGGAACAGTCGAGGCATGGGATTTTTAATCCAGATACCGACTCCAAACCCAAAGTGAGTGCTCCGCAATGCTATATGTGGCGACAGCGGGTTTCTTCTTAAAAACAGTGTCAGAATGACCATATGTTTGACGTCCAATAGCCGATGATAAGATAAAAAAAAATCAATGTGCTCTAGTGGCGTCGTTAAATAAAATAAACTTTGTTTAATTGTATATAAGTACGAACAAATAAGTTGAAATAAAGAAACAGAACAGAAATTTATTTATACTCAGTTCACAATACGGCGATACAAGGAGGTGACTTACAAATAGTGTGTGCAGATTCAATGAAGCCAACATTGTACAGTCAACTGGGAACTATAGCACAGCAAAACATAACATAGTATATTGTGTAGTTTAATATATACACACATTCGATATGCTGACGTTTCAAACATATCTTTAAATACAGAGCTAATATTTCCTATAGAAATACATAGGTTCTGTTTAATAACAGACACTTTTGGTGCAAACCGTGATCAGGTCCGTATCTCTGCACAAGGCAGAGTCGAAAGGACGTTAGACCAAGTCGTGATTGATTTACCAATCCACTATCAGGTGTTCGTCCTTGGGAGGACCGGGCGGGGCATAGCCCAGCGTTCGCTTGATGCGCGGTCGGTCTGGGATCGATCCCCGTCGGTGGATCCATTGGGCTCTTTCTCGCTCCAGCCAGTGCACCACGATTAGTATATCAAAGGTTGTGGTATGTGGTATCCTGTCTCTGGGATCGTGCATATAAAAGATATCTTGCTGCTAATCGAAAAGAGTGGCCCATGAAGTGGCGACAGCGGTTTTCTCTCCCAATATCTGTATGGTCCTTAACCATATGTCCGACGCCATATAACCGTAAATAAAATGTGTTGAGTGCGTCGTTAAATAAAACATTGTCTTCCTTAGGAGGACCGCCACTGCCCTAGGGGATATGTAACAATATGTTTTATCCCTCTTGCACCGCCCGTATGAACAGCACAGAGCCCCATGGAATATATAAAGCTGTGTTAACATGCACTCGTGAATCACCGCAAAAACTGTGATGACACCAGGTGTTCGCGAAAGTGGAGCATATCCTGCAACTGCTGATGCAAATGACTCGATTTGTTCACGTTTATATACAAAGTTCTGTTAGCACGAAGCCACGTTTGTCCAAATTTTGCAGGGGGAGGAGGGATGCTACAGACGTCATTGCCAAAGTAATTTAAACCAGTACCCTATCATGCGAAACAAACATATATATTCCACAAACAATTTTACCAGTTCCAAATAATCCATTATATAACAGGTAGACTTTTTAACACAAAGAAGCTTGAAAACTGTAAATGCAATATTTCGAGCTCACGTACGTTTAAGACTTCACACCAACAACATAAAATACCACTGATATATTTATAGAAAAGATCCAACAATTCAAAATCAGTACTTTACACTTTGAATACAAGACGAATAAAACTTTGTGACCCTGATCTGATCTGATAGATATTTCTGTAAAAACCTAAACTTATTATTGTATTGAAAAGGAATACCTAAGTGACAAAAATTATATTTAACAGTAATAGGAATATTATTATTAACAATACAATACAATACATACAATATAGTACTTATTGCAACCATTGTAGGAGTACACTGGTTACGGGATAGATTCCCATTTAATGAAAGAACGAAAAAGCAAACATAGTAACTAGTTATAACAACACTACACAACAGACATTTAAGATACACATCTGCATCAATATGCCACACATACATAACTATACATCCAAGTATCAGTGTTCTTCACTTTACCTTCATTACTAAAAACAACTACGTTTTGTAAACCTTTCACAGTTTCAGAAAATAAAACTGAATCTTCATCATACATTAATTAAAAACAGATTTGAGTTGCCCGAATGGGTACTTCGTAGCTCCATTTAACAATAAACTCATTTCGAAATCATTTCAGAACATTGAAAACATTAAAGGCTATACCATTTCGCCTTGCACCAAACACATTTCTTTTTCTTCTTTTTTTCTTTTTTTGAAATTCGAAAATTTACCATTAATAGTGACGAAACATTTAACAGAAGAGTACATAAACTGTATCACAGACACCATTATTTCTTACTTTGATAATTTATACCATAGACTCAGTCTGTACACAGAATCATATGTTTTTCGAAACTAAATTAAACACCAATATGTGTGTCTTACTAGCTAATGTCTTGGTACTTATAGCATGAAGTGCAAACATTGCATCTGCAGTACTAACCGGCCTCGGTGGCGTCGTGGTTAGGCCATCGGTATACAGGCTGGTAGGTACTGGGTTCGGATCCCAGTCGAGGCATGGGATTTTTAATCCAAATATCGTCTCCAAAGCCTGAGTGAGTGCTCCGCAAGGCTCAATGGGTAGGTGTAAACCACTTGCACCGACCAGTGATCCATAACTGGTTCAACAAAGGCCATGGGTTGTGCTATCCTGCCTGTGGGAAGTGCAAATAAAAGATCCCTTGCTGCTTGTCGTAAAAGAGTAGACTGTGTGGCGACAGCGGGTTTCCTCTAAAAAACATTGTCAAAATCACGATATGTTTGACGTCCAATAGCCGATGATAAGATAAAAATCAATGTGCTCTAGTGGCGTCGTTAAATAAAACAAACTTTACTGTAGTACTAACGCCAAAAACCAAACTGGATATCTGTAAGAAGTCATAAGTATGATACACATTTAAAATATCCCATAAATGTTGTTTCGTCTGATCAACAATACGCGTTTCAATTAATGACAACACGACTTTATCGTTTTCATGTGGCTGACGTAACCACAAATCGCCAAAGCCTAATAGCATAGGCTTAGTCTTCAAAAACATTACTTAATTAAATTAGTTTCTACTGCATTGTCTTCAAACAGATTATAAACTACAGAATATGCTTCTTTTAAAATACAGTTGATTTTTGTAAGTGATTTAAACCAGTACTTTATCATGCGAAACAAACATATATATTCCACAAACAATTTTACCAGTTCCAAATATACCATTATATAACAGGTAGACTTTTTAACACAAAGAAGCTTGAACATTCTAAATGCAATATTTCGACCTTACATATTTTTAAGAAACCCCAGACTTCACATCAGTAACATAAAATACCACTGATATATTTATAGAAAATATCCAATAATTCACAATCAAAAGTTTACACTTTGAGTGCATGGTGAATAAAGCTTTATGACCCTGATCTGATAGATAGTTCTGTAAAAACCTAAACTTATTGTATCGAAAAGGAATACCTAAGCGACAAAACTGATAATAGGAATATTAGTATATACAATACAATACAATACAATACAATACAATGCAATACAATTATACAATACAATCGTTATTGCAACCATTCCCAGTTCCAAATATACTATTACATAGCAGGTAGATTTTTTACCACAAAGAAGCTTGAAAATTCTAAATGCAGTATTTCGACCTCGCGTATTTTTAAGAAAGGCCAGAAATCACATCAATAATATAAAATATATAAAACACCACTGACAATAACTGACACTCAATAGCATTTCTGAGTTTGCTGCATTGTAAGATGTTTCCGACTAATGAAATATTTCTACGATTAAACTTTCATAGAAATGTCCCAATGTCCCTTAAAAATAGATGTAAATAGTTTACAAACACAACTTATTAAAGGGACTTCCTCAGTTTGCTGCACTGTAAGATGTTTCCGAATAATAAAATATTTCTACGATCAAACTTATATATTAAATATATTTTCTTGTTTAGGATATCATTATGTGTATATTCAATGTGTGTCTAGTCATCTTAATATTTGTAAGAAGCCCAAACAGAATTGTGTCTTCAAATAATTTCGTAGGGCCAGGGCACCACAACTGGTACATCAAAAGCAGTGGTATGTGCTATTCTGCCTACGGGATGGCGCATACAACAAATCTCTTGCTGCTAATCGAAAAGAGTGCCCTATGAAGTGGCGACAGTGGGTTTCCTACCTCAATATCTGTGTGGTTGTTAACCAAATGTCCGACGCTATATAACCGAAAATAAAATGTGTTGAGTGCGTCGTTAAATAAAACATGTCCTTCCTTCGCTGGTCTGACACTTCGTTGACGTTACACGCAAGAAATGGATCTATCAGTGGTACAACATCAGGACATATCAGTGGTACAGTATCATAACATATCAGTGGTACAATATCAGGATATATCAGTGGTACAACATAAGGACTTATCAGTGGTACAATATCAGGACATATCAGTGGTGGAATATCAGGACATACCAGTGGTACAATATCAGGACATATCAGTGGTGAAATACCAGAACATATCAGTGGTAAAATATCAGGACATATCAGTGGTGAACTATCTGGGCATATCAGTGGTACAATATCAGGACATATCAGTGGTACACTATCAGGAGATATCAGTGGTACAATATCAGGACATATCAGTGGTACAATATCAGGATATATCAGTGGTGAAATATCATGACATATCAGTGGTGAAATATCAGAACATATCAGTGGTACAATATCAGGATATATCAGTGGTAAAATATCAGGACATATCAGTGGTAAAATATCAGGACATATCAGTGGCAAAATATCAGGACATATCAGTGGTGAAATATCTGGGCATATCAGTGGAAAATATCAGGACATATTAGTGGTACAATATCATGACATATCAGTGGTACACTATCAAGACATATCAGTGGTACAATATTAAAACATATCAGTGGCACAATATCAGGACATATCAGTGGTAAAATATCAGGACATATTAGTGGTACAATATCAGGACATATCATTGGTACACTATCAGAATATATCACTGGTGAAATATCAGGACATATCAGTGGTAAAAAATCAGAACATATCAGTGGTACAATATCGGGACAAATCAGTTGCACAATATCAGGTCATATCAGTGGTAAAAAATTAGGACATATTAGTGGTACAATATCAGGACATATCAGTGGTACAATATCAAGACATATCAGTGGCACAATATCAGGACATATCAGTGGTACAATATCAAGACATAACAGTGGCACAATATCAAGACATATTAGTGGTACAATATCAGGACATATCAGTGGTACAATATCAAGACATATCAGTGGTACGATATCGGGACATATCAATTGTACAATATCAGGATATGTCAGTGTAAAAGCCAGGACGTATCAGTGGTACAATATCACGACATATCAATTGTACAATATCAGGACATATCAGTGGTAAAAAATCAGGACATATCAGTGGTACAATATCAGGACATATCAGTGGTACAATATCAGGACATATCAGTTGTACAATATCAGGACATGTCAGTGTAAAAGCCAGGACGTATCAGTGGTACAATATCAGGACATATCAGTGGTACAATATCAGGACATGTCAGTGTAAAAGCCAGGACGTATCAGTGGTACAATATCAGGACATATCAGTGGTAAAAAAATCAGGGCATATCAGTGGTACAATTTCAGGACATATCAGTGGTGAAATATGACGACATAACAATAGATAATCTCACGCCAGTAGAACCACAAAAAGGCAAATCTATGGCGATCTTTATGTGCAAAACCCTTACCTTTAAAATAACCAAACCTGAAGCTTCACACAAATTTAACCGTTTATTTCCAAATTCATTCACACCTGTATCTCGGTTTATCCGTCTTATTATCAAATCGTCAGGTTGTAGCAGCTCTATTCTATTATGTTGCTTTGAATTATGTTCTTCTAACATTTGTAAAAGTAAGGATTTTGATTTTTTTTTTATAAATATCAATACTTCGTGGTGTTTTCCTATGCATTTAAAATTATGTTCGTGTTTATATCCAAGTAAGGTTCACACACGCTGTCCTGGGCACACACACATCAGATATCTGGGTTGTCTGTCCATAGTAGTAGGTTAGGTTTTTAGTGATTAGACAGAAAGAAAAGGGTGTAGTGGTCTTACACCTACCAATTGAGTTAAGAACTCGCTCTGAGTGGGAGCTGGTACCAGGTTGCAAAACCCTATACCTACCAGCGTTATGTCCGACACCACCGAGATCGGGTTTACCCTCTTAATGGCAGACTGCCAATTCCGTATCATATGATGTAATACTTTGGTCACATGACCCATCTAGTGTGTCTGCCTGTGCGAGTGTGTAAGGGGTGGGGGGTGGGGAGTACTGTGTATTGATGTGTGTTTTTGTGCTCATACGTAGTTAACCTATAGTAGGTATTGGATTTAGTTAGTTTTTGATCGATCCCCGTCGAAGGGCTCATTGGTCTGTTTCTAGTTCCAGCCAGTTCACACGACTGGAATATCAAAGGTCGTGGTATGTGCTATCATGTCTGTCGGACGGTGCATATAAAAGATTCCTTGCTACTAATTAAAACATGTTGCGGGTTTCCTATCTAAGACCGCATGTCAAAATTACCAAATGTTTGACATCCAATAGACGATGATCAGTATGTCATTGTGCTCTAGTGTTGTCGTTAAACAAAACAAACTTTAACGTTTTTACTTAGTTTTTGCTTTGACATGTTTTTAACGATCTTCGGAATCCTTGACAGGAGAGTTAACTGACGTGATGCTGGTTGCAAAAGACAGTCTGGTTCCGGATTCCGATTCATCTGTTCCGAAATTGGTGGATCCGTTAACTGACGTGATGTCGGTTGCAAACGACAGTCTGGTTGCGGATTCTGATCCATCTGTTTCAAAATTGGTTGGTTCAGAAACCTGCCATGGAAATCGTGACACTGTGACCTTGTCTTTCTGTCTGAAGGACTTCCTGCCCCTGCACGTCAGCTTTGTCTTCATGATCTTCCTGTAGTTAGCTGAAGTGGCCATCAGGATGTACAGATTCTGTCCAAAATTTATCAGGTATAAAATGTTGAATACTGGCCACAGTTTGACCAGGATCCCTACGGTTTCAAAATCCGATTTAGTTACCAACAGGATCGCAAGGATACAGTCCGTGATAGCCAAAGGAACAATTGTTACGAAAGCCAAAATAGAGATGAGCATAAGAGGACGAAGCGACTTGTCCAGCTTCGTCTCAGTGTTGGCAGAGTTGTTCGACGAGGTGAATCTCTTCTGGAACGTGGCGCTGCGCTGGATGTGCATACCAATCACAATGTTGGAGATTGAGAGTCAAGAGGCAGGGGAGGGTTGAGGTGAGAACTAGATGTACGAAGTAATAATAGCCTATATATTGATCTTTCACATAGCATTGTGTGTGTATGCCTTTCACTTTCTTCATGTCAAGCACTAGCGGGAGCGTCAGCACACCTGACAAAGTAGTCAGACACGAGCAGACGATCGTGGCCTTTCTTCGAGTGCAGAATCTGTCGCGTTTCAGCGGGAAAACAACGCAGTAGAACCGATCCACCGTCAGTCCAACCACAACCATGCGGATAGGATCGTCACTGTCCTCCTCATAAACATCCATAAACCACAGACAGAGTCATGATTCCTGATAACATGAAACATGTGAAAGTATCTCAGAGACTGGTGTATGCCATATGTAATTAAAACAGAACTATCCGACACTGACAGAAATCTCAAATATATTTGGTAGGATAGCAAGGAAAACTTGACGTCTCTCAGTAAAACAAACACTAAAAAGTTCCCCGCTAGTCCTACTATGACGATAATAAACTCGCTGACCAAAAAGGCAGTATTTGGACTTCGGAAGTAAATCCAGGGATTTCCTGCTGCAGCGTTTATTCCTGTGCTTGTATTAGTCGAGTTAAAGATAGATTCTATATCTTCAATTTCATCAAAGGTACCAGCTGTTTCATTTAGAGCCATAGTGGTTATGTTTGATATCGTGCAATGGTGCCACCTGCAAACAAATAAAAGTCATGCTCATTATGTACATTAATTTCCAGTTCGTTTTCTTACAGTTTTAATGTAATTATTTATAGTATTATCTCCGTCTGCAAAGTGCTTATGTAAAGTGTGTTTCCTGTAGATTATTACTTGTTGTAGTTGTGTGCACCCAACTGTCACGGTGTCCACGCTCCACATACATACGGAAGAATATTACATGACTGGTGTATCGATCATAGGGTGACCAGGCTCCGTTATGGTATCGGGGCAGTAATACAAATGCCTCAGTAAACAAATAATATCCATACGTTCAGTACTACTTTCATTCACTAGATAAATAAAACACTAATTACTTATTTATTTAGGCTACATATCTATATGACACATCGTTATATAAAGGTCAGGTTTAATTAAAACTTCAATATATCAGATAAAACTATGAACTATTGTTTATAGTTAAATTATAAAGGACACGGTGTATACCACGGGGAATCATTCTAAAGAAATATAACTTGGATTATGTCAACAATAATAAGTTTTCTCTTTATGTTTTGAATTACTACACGTAGAGTAGATATTCCCCAATCGTTAAAGTTCTGCAGTTATTAGTCTTTGACTTTAGTAGCTGCATGTCTATAGTAATAAAGGCAGTACCTTTAAAACTGTATTAGCAACTAGCTTAAGACAATGAAACGGATCAAAAGAGCTTGCCATGCCCTGCTCACAAAATCTCACCACGTCCAACAAAAATATCCAAGGTGATTCACCAATGGTAACAAAACAATTGCCTATGTACACGCTAATTACATTGACTGGACGAAGGGAACTCTTTTTTACGTGCCCATATCATCTCAAAGGTTCAAGCACGCCCATCCCAGATTTGGACTCTTGACATCGCCAGTGACCAACTTTAGGACGGGAAGGGGGTGGGAACTGATATGCATGGGTCAATTTAGAAATTTTAAATTATACAGCCTAATCTATCAAAATGGCCGAATAATATTTACTTAAAGGGACATTCCTGCGTTTCCCACTAATAAAATAGTTCTACGATTAAACTTACATATTAAACTTGCGCTGTACGAAAAACTTTCGGTTGAGGTTACGGTACTAGTCTTTCGTTAAAACCGGTTTGATCTTGACAACGTATTATCGACAATCGTACCTTCCTATTTCAGAATTAATATTTTATAAAGTGTTAGAAAAACTTTCAAAGTTTAGTTTGTATACTAGTAACACATTAATCATGTATATATATATATATATATATATATATATTTTAAACTAAAAAACTAAGGTAGACAATGAACGTTTTCACTTCTTAATTTTACGTGTTAAAATCGACAAATTCAAATAAATATTCTTTCGTTTGGAAAGGGTAAAGTTAGGGGTGGGGGTGTTTAACGACATCAAAGTTACAGCATATTGATTTAATAATCATCCGACCCCATACAACCGTAAATAAAATGTGTTGAGTGCGTCGTTAAATAAAATTTATTCTATATTCTATCCTTCCTTCCATCTGCTGTTGGATGTCTAACATTTGGTAATTTTGGCATTTAGAGAGGAATCGGGTGCATGTGCAGGGGGTGGGTATTGGAGGTCGGAACCCTTACTTGCCCAAGCTTAAAAAAAAAAAGAAATATATTTTCTGGGGGAGCATGACCCCATACAAACTTCGCTCCAAACAGTCTACAACCCCAACCCCATTGAAATCCCTGCACACGCGCCTTGTAAACCCGCTACATTTTGTTTTAGCAAGGGATCGTTTATATGTACCATCCCACAGACAGGATATCACATACCATGGTCTTTTATATACCCGCCGATGGGGATCGATCCTAGACTGACCGCGCATTTCCCCCCAAAAAACACCTTTTTAGGTCTAAGTAATGAATAAAAATTATAGTCTTGAACATTGTTATGTGTCACGTCAAGAGTGACCAAGAGCTCTTAATCACACAATTTCCCAACAGAAAACAAAAACAAATAATTTTACATTTGTATTTCACCAAGAATCAATAAATAATTATTAAGCTTAATATTTAGTGGTGGTTTATAAACAATTCACTGGAAATAAGGTAATACTGTTCATATATAATAACACCAGGCACCAAGCACCAAGCACCAGTAAATTATCAGTCTCTGGAATCGAGACCCCTTTCAAATACGTGTAACCAAGTCCAGGTCAAGTTCATCAACAGTGTTGCTTTGTACTTGCAACCCTCGACTCGCCGTCACTCTGTTCCATAAATAAGGCCATCTATAGTGTCGGTCAACGGTTGTGGGAATGTTGGGGAATGTAGACTATCGGTTAGAAGTGAACAGGAAGATCAAAACATTCCATGCGAACATGTTGAAGCATTATGTTCAGAGAGAAAACCAGGATGGTGTGTTAGCATTAGTTAACGTTGCTGTTATAGATCTTCAGACAGACGAGGGTATTGAAAGTCATGATGGATTGGTTGAACCTCCGAGTGTAAGAATCGCCCAGGGTCCGAATGAGGTAAAGGTGAACTCAGGTTTGGCTTGGGATCAAATTCAAGAGGTAAGGAAATTGTTGTATGAATATTCTGATGTTTTGTCAGATTCGCCAGGGTATACCAGTTTGGCAAGTCATGACATCAGACTGTTATCAGATACTCCAGTTAGAGTTAAACCCTATCCTTTGCCTTTTGCAATGCGTGACGTGGTCGATGATGAGGTAAGGAGTATGTTACAATGGATATTATTGAATATTCAGATAGTCCATATTCATCACCTATAGTCATTGTCAAAAAGAAAGAGGGACTAATAGATTTTTGCATAGATTTCAGGAGGTTGAACAAAATTACCATTTTCGACGCTGAACCAATGCCAAATGCAGACGAGATCTTTGCCAAATTGAATGGATGTAGGTATATAAGTAAACTGGATTTGTCAAGGGCTATTGGCAGCTACCACTGACAGAAAGCGCGAAAGGATTAACCGCTTTCCAAAACCCCGATGGGATTGTTTCAGTTCAAAGTTATGCCATTCGGATTGGTAAATGCACCTGCTAGTTTTAGTAGAATGATGAGAAAACTTCTGCAAGATATGCAAAATAATTGATAATTTCATAGATGATATAATTATCTACACCACCCACTTTTGGAGAACATATGCAGGTGTTGAAAGAGCTGCTGATTAGGTTAAGACATGCAGATCTGACTGCAAAGCCAAGTAAGTGCTACATTGGTTTTCAAAGTTTGGAATGTCCTAGGCCACATAGTGGGAAATGAAAAGCTGGAACCAGTGCTAGATAAGGTCAAAGCTATTAAAGAGGCTAAACAACCGGAGACAAAGAAACAGGTAAAATCATTTTTGGGACTAGTTGGGTTTTATCGAAAATTCATTCCAAATTTTGCAAGCATTGCTACTCCTTTGACAGACTTAACCAGGAAAGGACAACCAAATCAAGATTGTATGGGAAACAAGCACAAGAAATGCTTTTCATACATTGAAAAATGCTCTTACTAGGTTTCCTATCTTAAAATTGCCGGATGTGGATAAAACTTTCATTCTACAGACCGATGCTTCGGAGAATGGAATTGGGGCAGTTTTGTCACAATGGATGAGCGTATAAAAATGCCAATATCTCCCTTGCTAGTCGGAAGTACAAGAAAGCAGAAACTCACTATGCCACAGTTGAGAAAGAATGTTAGCTTGTGTGTGGGCTATACAGAAATTTCAAAGGTATTTGTATGGTCGTGAGTTTATTTTAGAAACAGATCATCAGCCTTTAGTGTATCTGAACAAATCAAAATGTACAAATGCAAGACTAATGCGTTGGGCTTTGGTGTTACAACCGTACAGGTTTCAGATTGTTGCTATAAAAGGGTCAGAAAATGTTGGGGCAGATTGCTTGAGTAGATTGTGAATATAGTGATATAAAATAGGTTGTGTAGTTGCAGAGTGCTTTGCATTTCTTTTGGGGGGAAGGTAATGTCACAACCGTATTTTATTGTACATAAGTTGTGGAGTATTGGTTGTGTAGATTATTTGAATATTTTATTTAGCCTATTACTCGCAGTTGTCATATGGTACCTTTTCGCACGTGCAGTCAAATACCCTAGCACTTGCAATGGTTTGGTCTGCAGTGGCACAGCGTGATTGTGGACTAGTCCATTTTCGTTAACACTTGGTTAAAAGTGCTGGTCAGGGCTATTGTTAGGGGAACCCAGATCTGTGATGCACACGGTGCACGGGCAGTGATACATGGTGTATGGACACGTGTCACGTTTGGAACTAGAGAGGTTTCCTGTGAACAAAGCTGGGGTAAAGTAGGGGTTTTGTTATGTATCTATGGTTATATTATATTATACTTGGAGTTGCATTATGTTGTAAGTATTTATTTTAACTTGTATATTAAGGAAAAGGCGGTAATTTGTTAGGAAATTGTATAGTTTGGCAGTAAATATTGTATGTATACTTATAGTAATAATTGTTAACACTGGTTAAAGTAAAACTGGTTGTATAATGTAATTTTAATAGTTGACAACTTTGTACATGTATATTTAATGGACATAGTGTATTTAATAAGAATTGGCCGTAGTGTTTTGTAAATAGGTTGCACTAATAAATGGTCAATGAAAAGTACTGGAAATAGATATTTTTTGTGGAAACCAGGTTATATGCCAAAATCCTGTAAATCAAGGTTTAGTTACTTTATTATGGTGTAATCATGGCAATTGTATTATTTACCGTGTTTTTATTGTCAGGTCAGGTGTATTATTGGGGTGATGATGGGTTACCAGCAGCTTGTTGCGTCACAGTGGGGACTGATACCGATGGCCTCGTTGATAGTGGAAGAGTGACGGTCGGATTTATTGAGTTGGGGTGATAATGGTTACCAGCTGCTTCTGGTGTCACCGTTGACCGACACTATAGATGGCCTTATTTATGGAACAGAGTGACGGCGAGTCGAGGGTTGCAAGTACAAAGCAACACTGTTGATGAACTTGACCTGGACTTGGTTACACGTATTTGAAAGGGGTCTCTATTCCAGAGACTGATAATTTACTGGTGCTTGGTGCTTGGTGCCTGGTGTTATTATATATGAACAGTATTACCTTATTTCCAGTGAATTGTTTATAAACCACCACTAAATATTAAGCTTAATAATTATTTATTGATTCTTGGTGAAATACAAATGTAAAATTATTTGTTTTTGTTTTGTGTTGGGAAATTGTGTGATTAAGAGCTCTTGGTCACTCTTGACGTGACATTTTGGTGTCGAACACAGTACCATCTTCCTCTACCCCTAGAGTGTTACGTAATTAGTAACACCCCCTTACATGTAAGGCATATGCTAACAGCTGGTCACTTTCAAAATTTCAAGGCAAATCCCTCACCCACCGACTCCTGGAAAGGCGTTGTACCATACCTCTATAGATATAAATATATTTTCGAGATATGAGACGACCCCTCAATCAAGACAGTTAAATTTGTTCAAAAATTGCGAAATCTCACGTGATCTCTTGTTGCGGAATTCCACACTTGTGATAAGACAATGAAAACCGAGATCGGTAGGAGCCCGTCAAAAGTGTCCCACTTTCGAAATACTGCCTTTGTTTTTGACCTAGATAAGCCAGCGTAGTGAAACCAATGCGGACGGCGTCATATATGCACCAAACGTAATTGGATTTTCTGTTCTATATGCTTAATTAATAAAAATATTCCAGGGAATGCTGCTTTAATACTTGTAAGAAGCCCAAAGTGGATTTTGTTTTCAAATAGTTTCGTACGTATGAAAAAATATTTTAGGAAATAAAATGAAATTTAACCCAGTACAAATATTAGAACGATAAGAAACATGTTTAATATACAGCCACTAATATTATATGCAGAAAAATATATTTTATATGTAATTATACTCGTTAAAAAGTCTCTGTTAGTCAATAACATTTAAAAAATTGCAGCAAAATCAGGAATGTCCCTTTATTATATTATATCCAATTAAGGTTCAAGCACGCTGTCCTGGGCACACACCTCAGCTATCTGGGCTGTCTGACCAGGACAGTGGGTTAGTTGTTAGTTGGTTAGTGGTTAGTGACAGAGAAGAGGGTGTGGTCACCCAATGAGCCCTTAAGAACTCGCTCTGGATTGTAGCCGGTACCTATCAACCTATAGTCCGATGGTTTAACCTCTAATCCGCCGAGACCCGTTTGAAAGCATTACGGTAGCCAATGACAGGTTGCCTTTCAATGACACGCAAAATCCCCCGAATTGAAATTTAAATGATGCACTGGAGCGTGTACCTGTTTTGTTTAAACTCAAGTACAACAATGTCTCTATCCTCAGTATTGTGATTGGGGCAGAAAAATATATCCATATACCCTGAGGCCGTTATGGCAAAACAATAGTGTCAGTGTATCTTGTGGTCGTTATAGAAGGTGTAACCATTAAAGGTTTTTTCACAATAGTGGCCTCTGGCTGCAGTTGAAAGGTGGTTGCTGTATAAAGGTAAAATAAAGAACAAAATGCATTGGGAGGGATTGATGGTGACCGTTATGAACAGGTAATCGTAATCAGTAATCGTAATCGTAATCGATTACATTGCTAATGCAATCTTAATTAGCGATTACTTTCATGATTACTTATAATTTACCAATTTAAAAATAATAATAATAATTCATGCTTATATCCAATTAAGGTTCAAGCACGCTGTCCTGGGCACACAACTAGGCTATCTGGGCTGTCTGTCTAGGACAGAGTGTTAGTTCTTAGTTGTTAATGGTTAGTGAGAGAAAAGAGTGTGTAGTGGTCGTTAAAACTCGCTTTGAGTGGGAACCGGTACCGGGCTGCGAACCCAGTACCTACCATCCTTATAGTTATGTTTAGCTTCAACTGCAGCATTGGTCAATCAGTGTAGATCATAGAACTGATATCCCATTGTCTTCTCCTCTAATAGTAGAATTGTCCGTATATACTGATTAACCCAAATGACATGTATCATCAGTACTGCATGTTGTGAGAAACGCATACTAAATTATGTTTTACTTAGAAATTAGCACACTGTGCTTTTAAATATTTTATAATTTTAAATGTCATGAGTGTCTGGTGGGCTGTTTGGTCGGATGCTGTACTTCCTAAGTTTTGTATATATTCATATATTTATATTAAATGATTTATATAGAGCATGTGACACAATAATAAAACAAGTTGTCTACTTATTCTTCTTCTACTGCTATCATTTGCCTAGAAACAGAGAATCACTACGACTGAATTATGAAATGAATAAAACCCGGGGGGGGGGGGGGGGGGGGGGGGGGGGGGGGTGGAGTGAAGCTACACATTCACATAATTCGTAAAAGATCCCAATATAATAATAATAAATCTGGTTTTGGAAACCGATTTGCTCCCCACCCAACCCGAAAAAAAAATAATCGCAATCGCAATCGTGATATTCTTAAGTAAGCGTAATCGATTACTTTCGTCCAGTAATCGCAACATTTCTGATATATTTATAGATATCTGAAAAATATCGCATACCTTGATTACACTTGATATGCTAGCCCGAGTACTCTGACTGTAACAGAGAGCTAGACGGACATTTATTATTCATCGGGTATTTTGATATAGTAGTAGAGAGAAAATCCGCTACATTTTTCCATTAGTAGCAAGGGATCGTTTATAAGCACCATCCCACAGACAGGATAGCATATATCACGACCTTTGATATACCAGTCGTACTGCATTGGCTGGAGCGAGACATTGCCCAATGTAACCACCGAAAAGGATATATATTAGTTAGCATATCAATAGCCCCAGTACTCTGACTGTAAGAGAGCTAGACGGACATATGGACATAAATACCCTCTCATTACAGTCAGAGACCAAGCTATGTATTGTTTGGCAATTGCCGACAACAAAAAAGTTGTCAAAGATTTCCGCTCTAATACCACAACAATCCCATGTTTGACGTCAAATACCTTTACATCGATCATTTTCGAGTTAATTCATTAACAAAAAAATCAGATATTAATCACTGACACACACACTACAGAAAAAACCCCGACAGCACCCACATTCAGCTAAGCTTCGGCAAACTCCGGACAGCAGAATTCTAAGTTCGCCGACCTATATCGTGACGTTGCGTCACATGATCGCCCACTCAGCCATTCCGTCTTCCAGGGGCCGTCTCAAAACGACAAGTGCCCGACAATGACAAAAAAAGAGAAGTTTTGTGTAACGACACCACTAGAGCACATTGATTCATTAATCATCGACTATTGGATGTCATATATTTGGTAATTTGATCATAGTGTTATAGAGGAAACCCGCTACATTTTATCATTAGTAGCAAGTGATCGTTTATAGTATCAGAGCGGAAATCTTTGACAACTTTTCGGTTGTCGGCAATTGCCAAAAAAATACATAGCTTGGTCTCTGACTGTAATGATAGCGTATTTATGTCCAAATGTCCGTCTAGCTCTATTGCAGTCTCGGGCTATTGATATGCTAACTAATATATATCCCCGTCCGTGGTTACATTGGGCAATTTTTCGTTCCAGCCAGTGCAGTACAAAGATCAATTAGTTTATATCCGTGACCTTTAGGTCTATTGGTATCTTGGTTCACTCTTTGTAATGGAATGCCAATATTTAATATGTTATTAGGTTCATTCATAAAATCGGCAATATCATCTGAAATGTGTGTGTTATTAGTATGTTCACCGTTACAAACCACATAATCGACAAGCAAACACGTTTTGGCATTAAAATCGCCGATCAAAAGAATATTATTTCCACTTTAAAATGTCTCGTTCACTTCGTCTTGTGTTGTGTTAAATGAACAATGATTAAAATAGTTCTAATAACAGTGCGCAATACATCTGGCTGTAGGCTAGTATTAGAAAGAGTAAACCATAATATGTACTGAGATACATTTCTATGAATATATACTTGGTCCATGAGCTTATTTCTAATAGCCAAGCATATGCCTCCCGATCTAACATTGAATTCAAGTTTTCTATTATTAGTAAACATTGTATAACCTGGTATTTCTACGTGACCAGTGTCGATAAGTTTAGTTTCAACTAAACATATTATATTAATCGATAAAGTCTATAAATTCGGGCATATCCAGTCTGCTACTGAGACCACATGCATTTAAATATACCTTAAATATATCAATACATACATACACACACACATACTAACAAAAATACTTACCAAAACGATGTGCGCCAAATATACACTGACCACGCAAAGCACCACGTTTTGTATCTGGTAATAATTATTCTAATTATTTTTTAAAAAATGAAGAAGAAAGGACGGGGCAAAGGTCTGGGATAATTGAAATATACAATTGTAGACTAATCCTCAGTGTGTTATGTAAAAATCCTCAGTGTGTTATGTAAAAAGTGTCTGTAATTATATGTGCAGCTTCCAATTTTTCTTCAGGAAGGTGGTTGTGAGAAAGGGTTGTATCCAAACCAAACGTATCGCATCACTGCAGACATCATACCATGGCCCCGTTCCTCGGTGAGATCTTGGCACGAATACATTCGGCGTAGTTGTCACTATTAAAGCTGGTCGGGACGTAGCTCAGTGGTACAGCGCTCGCTTCATTAGCGATCGATCTAGGATCGATTCCCGTCGGTGTGCCATTTGGGCTATGTCTCGTTCCAGCCACTTCTCCACAACTGGTCTAACAAAAGCCGTGGTATGTATTATCCTGCCTTTGGGATGGTTCATATAAAAGATCCGTTGCTGTTAATCGGAAAGAGTAGCTCATGAAGTGGCGACAGCGAGTTTCCTCTCTGAATATATGTGTGGTCCTTAACCATATGTCCGACGCCATATAACCGTAAATAAAATGTGTTGAGTGCGTCGTTAAATAAACCATTTCCTTCCTTCCTATTAAAGCCGTTTGTTTTTTATCATTGAAGTTAGAATTACTTACATTATAGTAGTTAGGATATGCATTTTCGTACTCCTGGAGTGGTTCTGGTCATCCAGCTTTTGGTAATACCCCGAAATGCAATTAAGTCATTATTCGTCATTTTTCTGAGAAGTAACGGTTATCGAAGCAAGCTCTAGTAATTTTAAACGGCATGCATTTCTCTTTTCAAACATCACAGACTTTAGCTTTCCAGTGTTATAACCGTATCCAAATGTGTTGTAGGTTTGTCGATAACTAAACGTATAGGGACATTCCTGAGTTTGCTGCCATGTTTAAGATGTTATCGACTATCAAAGACTTTTTAACGATTGTATTTTTCTGCATACAATATTAGTGGCTGTATATTAAACGTTTTTCTGATCGATTTAACGTCTGTACTAGGTCAAATTTCATTTTATTTCCAAAAGTATAATTATTTCGTACGGACGAAATTATTTGACGACAAAATCCAGTCTGGGCGTCTTACGAATATTATGACGACCAAAAACATAATTGAATATACAGACACTGATATTCTAAACCAGAAAATATATTTAATGTGTAAATTTAATCGTACAAATATTTTATTAGTCGGAAACATCTCACAATGCAGCAAACTCAGCAATGTCCCTTTAATGTCCATCTTCACAAGCTGAAACTATAGTCTGTCCCTTTAAATGCATGCTTACATTAATGTACTTAAAGGGACAGACCCTGGTTGGTAAATGTCCCTTTAAATGATTACATTTATGGACAGACCCCAGTTGTTAACCATTACGCCGTTAGTTTTTGCTATTAAATGATTACATTTATGGACAGACCCCAGTTGTTAACCATTACGCCGTTAGTTTTTGCTATTAAATGATTACATTTATGGACAGACCCTAGTTGTTAACCATTACGCCGTTGGTTTTTGCTATTAAATGATTACACTTCTGGACAGACCCTAGTTGTTAACCATTACGCCGTTAGTTTTTGCTATTAAATGATTACATTTATGGACAGACCCCAGTTGTTAACCATGTACGCCCATTTTGGACAGACCCCAGTGTTTAACCATTGCCGTTAGTTTTTGCTAAATGATTACATTTATGGACAGACCTCAGTTGTTAACCATTACGCCGTTAGTTTTTTTGCTATTAAATGATTACATTTATGGACAGACCTCAGTTTGTTGTTACGCCGTTAGTAGTTTTTGCACACTTTGGACAGACCCTAGTTGTAACCATTACGCCGTTGGTTTTTGCTGTTAAAACCATTGTTTGATAAATGAACATTCTGGAACCCATTACTTGCCGTTGGTTTGTTGTTACTTGCAGTTTGTTGTTTAGAATATACATTTCCGTTCAGCTGAAGTGTTTTTGGGGTATTCCAGGTGTTTGTAATACCACGAAATACGTTTTTCGTATTTCTTAAAAACGAATGCGCGTCTAAGGAAAAAAAACAGCAATTGTTAGGCGGACGTGTGATGTTGGGGCAAGACGTAGCCCCGTGGGAAAGCGTTCGCTTGATGCGCGGTCGGTCTGGGATCGATCCCCGTCAGTGGGCCTATTGGACTATTTCTCACTCCAGCCAGTGCACCACGACTGATACTGATCAAATGCCTTGGTGTGTGCTATCCTGTCTATCTATGGGATGGTGCATATAAAAGATCCCTTGCTGCTAATCGAAGCAACAGCGGGTTTCCTCTCTCAATATTTGTGTGGTCCTAAACCATATGTCTTTTTTTCCCCCAAAGTCTATTGTCCCCAGAAAAGAAATACGGTAATGCCAGGGTTGGGGGACCTGGTATCACTACCTTACATTAATGTTATAGGATACACTTTATATAATAATACAAATACTATGTTATGATATTAATAAACGTTACCTCAAAAAAGGAAACCACATGCCTGCCGCCATATAACCGTAAACAAAATGTGCCGAGTGTCATTAAATCAAATATTTCCTTCCTTCCTTGTACGATATCCCCGCATTAACCATGCATACTACACTTATTGAAACTGTGCTTAGAGTTAGATTCGATTGATATTGCGTTTTTAACAAAATAGAATACATGTATAATGACACCCCAAAACGAAAAATACTTCGGCTATTGGGTGTCAAACTATGGTAAATGCAAACCTAAAGTGATGGTCAACATCACTATAAAAATTCAACGGTTAAATAGAAACACAATGTAAAGAACTGTACAAGAAATACACATATCACAGATACGTAAATCTAAAATTAGAATAAAAGACAGTCTCAGGTAAACATTGAAATAAAATCGCAAGGATTCCACCACATTTCGTTGACCAAATATATTTGTTTTAGCTTCCTTGAGATGTGTACACTCCACCAAAATGTGGCGTACCGTCAGTGTACACTGACAGTGGTCACACTAAGGTGGAGGATCTATCTTCAAGATAAATTAATGGGTTAAGTAGGTATGACCGATGCGAGCACGACCCAAGGACTATTTTATACTTCCGGCTTTGTCTATAGGAGAACTGCCACTCTTCCTAGACTGGCTTGACAGCATGAAGTGTGCTCGCAACCGCACCGTTCCAATCATTTTGCCACGTCGAAACGATAAATTGGTCAATACTATGTTTAAAATCAGTATATGGCACACCAACCCTGGCATGAGGCAAATCCAAAGCAAATTTGGTAGCTGAATTTGCCTTTTCATTACCCCTGATGCCAACATGGTTGGGCACCCAACAAAATACAATGTATGTATTAGCATGTTCGTGTGTCTCTTGTTGCTATGCTCATTCATTGCTGTGCTTGTAACAACCGCTAGCAAATATTCCAATCTTAGCTATGGGTGTCTGTTCGTGGCAATACCAGCATTAGATTATATCCATGGGCCAACGAATGTGATGAACGTCTCCAGGTAACGCGAAACTTTTTTATTCTATTAATTTCGTTTTCGGAAAGAAAAAAAACAAAAAACAATATCAAAGAAAAAAAGAAGAAAAAAACCCAGGCAATTCAATTAGATGTCAGTGGTAACCTTCCTTCACATTAATTGAAAAAGACAAAACACAAATCCTATTTAGTTACAAGGCAGCATGCTACATTCTAGCTAGTTAGATCTGCATAAACCCATTGTCTACCCGGGACCGCTAGTGTGTTGTTACCTTTATAATGGGGTGACGGTCAGTTCATCCAGAAGAATATTTTCCTATCAACAATTTCAAAATTGTTTATGAACCTCTCCTCCTTTTTTTTTTCTCTCATTTTATTTCATTTCAATTTATTTTCGTGCTTATATCCAATTAAGGTTCAAACACGCTGTCTTGGACACACACCTCAGCTATATGGGATGTCTGTCCAGGACAGTGGGTTAGTTGTTAATTGTTGCTTTACGTCTACACATTGAGTCGTTACAATTCGTTCTGGGTGGGAGCCGGTGTAAACTGAACGCAGGTCCGTGGGAACTACGGACCGCGGTTCCTAGGAACAGTAGTCCTATCGGAGCTCCATAGCTTAGGAACCATACTCGTACCCGGACTTTCAAACCATGTTTATTTTTAAAAGTGTCTTATTTTTCTAGGCCTTGGATTCCTACCAGACTTAAATTCCTTCTACAGCAGTCACAGAAATATTAGTCCGGCAAATTAGATGTCCGTTTGTTATACTCTGAAATGTACACGATCTGCCAGAAAGACACGAAAAAAAGTAAAGTTTTGGCAGCGTTCTCTCGTAGTGTGATGGATAAGTGCACGATTCTCTTAAGAATAGTGTGGGCTCAAATCTCCATGTAATCGTCTACATCTTGTGTTAGCATATTGAAGAAGGACGAGTATCTTGCTTTTTGCAAAAGTATATAATGCGACTACAGATAAAAAGTAGGCCATATGTTCCTGAGTTCAACAAGAAGAAATACAAATAAAACAACAAACAATATGGAGCCCAAAATGTGTTTTTTGAAAAATATATGAAAACTGGTTACTCCAAAAAAAACGTAACATATAGCGAACAAAAGGCAATTTCTACATACACCTACATAATTTTTAATAATATGTTTTATAAATTTATATTTTGACTTAAGTCGCAATGCGATTAATTGTGATTTTTTAAATCTTTGTCCGATCGGACATCCATTTCTCAGAATCAAAGTCTGCGGGACTTGTATTTCTAGAAATTTAAGTCTGCGGGACGTGCATTCCTAGAAATTTAAGTCCGTGGGAGTTTCATTCCTGGTACTCCTAGTCCGCTGTAATTTTATTTCCGATATTTTGCTCGTTACTTATATATGATTCAATAACTAGAACTATAATGTCAAGTTAATACAATATAAAAATAACAGGAATAATAAGCATGAAAAATTGCCTTTTATAGATGAACAATTACAAATAGCATCAGAACTCTTAAATTTATTTATCACTGACTGCCGTATGACAGTTTTGACCATCATAAGCATAAGCGACAAGTTAGAGAGAGGAAATCCGCTGTTGCCACTTCAGGGGTACTCTTTTCTATTAGCAGCAAGGGATCTTTTATATGCACAGACGGGATAGTACATACCACGACCTTTATTACACCAGTTGTGGAGCACTGGCTGGAACGAGAAATAACCCAATGGAGCCACCGACAGTGGTCGATCCTAAACCGACCGCGCATCAAGCGAGCGCTTTACCATTGGGCTACGTCTCCCCCCAAAAAAAATAAAATAAAATAAAATAAAAAAATAATAATAAAAAAATAAAAAAAAAATAAAATAAAAAAATAATAATAATAAAAAATTAAAAAATTAAATTAAAATAATAATAATAATAAAAAGAAAAGAAAAAAGGAGTCTAAATGGCTATTGTGACCAAAACTGTCAAGTGTAAAAGTGTCATGAGTAGTTAGTCTGTTTAAAAGTATCTCCGTAAATTGTGTGTGTATATTATTGACAGTAAATAATTGTGGCAAGTGGAAATTGGCTTTGACGAGGGCTGTTTAGACCACGCCACCACACACCCTATGTTCACGCGCCTGCAACATTATTGATAAAAAGGCACAAACTTAAAATTATATAATAAGATAATTTATATAACGCAAATATCACATTTTTATAGTTGAATTATTATTATCAAATACCAGTACTTAATGCCCAGCAGATAATTTTGTTGGTATATCATATGGGCAAGTTATACTCATTTGCGAGTACCAATACGTGTAAAATGCTTCGAATTATGGAAAATGTTTTCGAGTTTTCAAACATTACTTTTAAATGTTTAAGAATTTATTAGTTGGAACAACACGCAATAAACAAAGACCTTGGTTCTGCTCACGTAATAAGGTCAACAAAATGTGTACATATTCTTGAAAATGATACAAATGGAAAATATTGGAATAAATAGAAAATATTTAAATAAAGTTAACTAAATAAACAAGAAAGAAAATCTTTTTGTTCTTTTTTTTTGGTTCTTTTTTTGTTTACATTATAATTTATTTTTTTATGTGTACCACCAGACTTAAATTTTGATTGTCCAGGAATGAAAGTCCGGTCTGGACTTGATATCCTGGCAGTTAGACCAGCATCCCCAAGGAACGTAAGTCCTAGGACTTGCATTCCTAGGTATATTATACCTAGGACCTGCATTCCTAGGAGATTAAGTCTGGGCAAACAACTGTTCCTACGAACTTGTATTCCGTTTACACCGGCACCGGGCTGCGAACCTTGTACCTACCAGCCTTATGTCCTATGGCTTAACTATGACGCCACCGAGGCCTGTTCTTCCCGATTACATTGAGAATAGTATGTGTTCATCTATTCGCGAGTAACAGAGGAAAACAATATATTATTGTTTTTAATTGAATACATCTTTATTATAACGTTTACGGTGTCTTACCTATTTTACATTAACGAGTGCAACTTAAACACACAGGACAACGTCGATACGCGTACAACCTATGATATTCATACATAGACATATGCTGAACAAATATGTAAAATCAATCTAATTAAAATTAGCTCCACTATTACATGTGGATCTAACAGCAGCCTTTTGGAGGTCATGTCCAGTTGACCTTTCATTCGACCAATAAAACGTTACTTGCAAAACCATGCCAGTGATTTGAATTTTTTTTCGAAAATATTCGGAATTATGACGAGTTTATACGAAATAATTCGGGTTAATTACGAAGTATGCCGGAAACTGGTTGCAATATAAAATGTTATATAAAATTAGTTTCAAGATGAAAAAACAAAACAAACAGTGATGGTATAGCCATACTGTTTATACTGGTATACAATCCAGAGTTTATTACTGCACTTGTCCCCCTGGGTTTTCAATGTTGAAACTGGCCAACAAGTTCACCTATTGCAGAAATAGTTTCGCCCGATATTTTTAGAATGTGTATACTCCCGAATAACGCTATAAAAGGCGAATTGTAATTTGTCGATATTTAAATTGTTATTTATAGATGGAATGTCACCTGGACATGGGAGTCCACGTAATGCTGTTAGATCTACTGGTAGATCCAGTAGAGCTAATTTTAATCAGATTGAATGTGAGTGCGATACAATTTGAAATTTCGAACTTATTTAACGTGCATCGTATGATATCCACATATAAACATATGCAAAAATGTGTATTTATCAAGAAAAAAATCAGAGATATCTTGTGAATATATGTTTTATTGTAATTATAATAAAACGTGAAAAGTTAGCTGTGACATTTACGGTACAACCCGGTCAGACAATGCACATAGTGCAAGAACATACCAGCACTAAACAATGCTAGCAACAGAGGTTCTAGTTGAAAGAAAATAAACTAACTAATTATAAACATACATGACATTTAGACAAGACAACACGTATGCCATTGCTACAGACGTTCTTGCAAAAATATTTTCAGTTTTATCAAACACATTATAACACAAATAAAACAGCACAAAATGCAACGTGGAATAACAAAATATGACAGAAATATATTAATGATATCGACAGATTACAAAAATATATTAATGCTATCAAACTATTACAGATCTATATAATGCTCTCAAACTATTACGGAAATATACTAATGATATCACTGCCATATTAAAGAAATATATTAATGATATCAGAATATTACAGACATATATTAATGATATCAGAATATTACAGAAATGTATTAATATAAGGCTCAAGCGTCATTGCCTATTGCCTAATTGCCTAATTGTTAACGTGTACATTCAGAGCAAGCTGTTGTAGCACACGCCTGTCATGGGCATGGGTGCCGGCCTCGGAAAGGAAAGGAAAAGGTGTGTTTGGGGGGGGGGGGGGGGTGGTAGAAGAAGGGTCGGAGCCGGTTGCAGGCGGGGTGGTAAGGCGGAGCTGTTGAATTAGGAATTTAACAAGTGGCCAAATTTATGCCAAAGAGAAAGGAAGTTGGGCGTAATTTTGAACGGCCTGTCAAAATTAAAAACTCAAGCGTCATCTAGCGTGTCCCTTCTATATTTTGGATCAGACAGAGCGGGCGCTTAGTGTTGTAAACTGTCAATTTCGCAGTTGCCAATGAACAAAGGATATTTTTGCACTTTATTAAAAATACACATAATTTTGTTTATTCTGATGTCAAAGACATTTATTTATTTTTTATTGGACCTTAGTCAAAATAGTATACCTTTATATTTCCAAGTCGTAAAAATGCCACAAGAAGAAACATAACACTAAAGTATTACCCATATGATTAAAACGGTAAGATAGAGTCCTGCAGAATGATATTTAGGGAAAGGTTGAACGTTTTTTTTTTTGTTTAACGACACAACTAGAGCACATTGATTTAGTAATCATCGGCTACTGGATATGAAATTCTCAAATTTTAGCAGCGCCGGTTTAAGGATCTGCGGTGCATGTTGCACAAATAACAGTGGGTCACCCTTCCCAGGATATATATTTTGCAACCCCCTCGCTGAGAGTGGAAAAATTACCTGGAAAAAATACAAGTACACATCGCCTCGGGGTTCCCCGAAGCGCGTGGACAGTAGTACGTGCTACATGTGCTACTAGGATAAACCGGCTCTGCATTTTAGTCTTAAAGAGCAAACCCGCTATATCTGTCTATTAGTAACAATATATACACTGTACATAGAACATACCATAGCCTTCCTGTACTGGACAGAGGAGTCGGTCAAGGCCGGAACCTGGGTCCATGACAGGCGTGCGCTACAACAGCTTGCTCCGAATGTGCACATATCATCCTATGACCTGACCTGACAACAGCCTTTAATATACCATTCATGGTGCACTTGCTGGAACGAAAAATAGCCCAATGGGCCCACCGACGAAAATCTAATAGCAATGGAATTTGATTTGGTTATATATTATGATCAGATTGTTTTACTGTCCACTTTAAACCTTCCTTCAAATATCATTTCTGGTTGAAGCAGTTTTGCTTATATATTGCATTGTATTCATGTGCTGTAACATTGTAACTATTAATACGTTTCAATACTAAGTCCTGTTGGCATAACTATATAGTACGGGAGCCAGGTCGATTTATCTATGTCAAGAGAGTCAGGAAGGTTTCAACATTGATGCTTATGTAAATATATGTGTAGGTTTCAGATCTGCAACTCTTAATTGGGAATTTGCATACTTTTAATGGTACCTCAAGGTCAATTTGTGTTCGATCTGCTGCTACCCCAAAACAACAGTCCATGGGACAGATTCCAAATTTCAGTTAAACTCTTATAAAATGTGTTTTTGTGACGCTAAATACCCGAACTTACCATGTGATTTGCTTACCATGGGATTTTCATACCATTTTGATTTGTCCTGGTCATGTTTCATAACTAGTCAATTTGACCTACATTGTTCAAAGTCCAGTCCAGCAAAACCAAAAAGATATCATTGTTAGTTACTATGAATACTTCCGGCTATAATATGCTGTAGAAATGAACACCACAAGTCCTGTGACGTAAAATGTGTTGGTAAAAAATAATAGTTTCATTTGCAATTTTCATTCTCTTACCAATGTATGTATTGAAAAAAATGTAGGTCAAATTGACTAGTTATGAAAGTGCAGCTTGAAACCAAAATGGAAAGTTTGGTATATTAAGCATCACAGGTAAAAAACATTTTTATTTGAAGTATACACCCTTTAAAGAGATTAATCTCCCTTATAACTGAAATTTGGTATCTGTCCCGTGGACTGTTGTTTTTGAGCAGCAGCAGATCGAACACAAATTGACTTTGACGTACCGTTAAAAATATGCAAATTCCCAATTAACGTACAGGTTTAGACAAGTAAGAGTTGCAGATCTAAAATCTACACACGTTTACATAAGAATCAATATTCAAACCTTCCTGACTCTCCGACATAGATAAATCGACCTGGCTCCCGTACTAATTTAGTTATTTTGATATATAATCTAAGAGAGGAAACCCGAAACATTTTTCAATTAGTAGCAACGGATATTTTATATTATCCCATCTCACAGACAGGATAGTACGTACCACATCCTTTGACTGATATGTTTCCCTCTTCAGTGAATACTGCCATTTTGGTCATATTATTCAAACAATGTGTCTGATTAGATACAAGCCGGTGTAGTAGCCCCTGATACCCGGGTATAAAGTGGAAGCCGGTACCCCGGGGTAATAGCCCAAAATACCCCGGGGTATAAAACAGACCCCGCCAAACTAGCCCAGAATATACCCCGGGGTATAAAACTGAACTAGCCCAGAATATACTAGCCCTGGGGTATAAAACAGGCTAGCCCAGAATATACCTCTCTACCCCGGGGTCTAGCACAGTATTTCAATGTCCAGCCCAGGTTTTTGCTCCAGAATATATCCCGGGGTATGATTGCCCAGAATTTACCCCGGGGCTGCTAGCCCAGAATATCTATAAAGTGGATAGCCCAGAATTCTATAAAACAGGCTAGCCCTAACCCTGTTTTTCTTTTAAGGCTAGCCCGAATATACCTCTCTAGTCTATATTTCAATTAGGTTTTTTTTGTCCATCATGATTAATGTCTTTTATGGAGTATGAAATATAAAATTATTTATTTAAGCGTTTATATTATTTTTGTGTCCATTATTGGTTATTTATTTTGGTTAGGGTTAGGGATATAAAACAGGCTAGCCCACTTTGATCCCGGGTATAGCTTGGCGGAAGAGGGGGGTATATTTTAGGCTGTTACACCGGGACAAGCTGCAACATGCTTCCTAAAAATGACGTTTGCGGACAACGCTTACAACATGCTGCATGTTGTCCTGTCCTGTCCATCGTCCATATATGGCCGTGTATTTGTTCTGAAAACATATCAGAACAGTTTATACCGAATAAAGATACGCTGTATTTATTTGGTTATTTCAATGCAGTTTCGTGAATCATTGAAAACAAACTTCTTCCTAGAGAAGAAACAAAAGTTAGTGTGAAACAAATCATTGTATTTTGGTCAACGTTTGTTTCCTTTGGCATGTGTCTGTGCGTATGTTGAGCTAAGCTATTCGCTTTGGTAAATGTTTGTCCTCATATGTGTTGAACCATCGTCAACGTCCGTAGCACGGAAGGTGACTGATGTGAAGCTGGTTTCAAAAGACCGTCTGGTCCTGGATTCTGATCGGGGATCAACAGAGTCAGAAGGTTGCCATTGAAATCGCGAAATTGTGGCTGTGTCTTTCAGCCTGGAGGATTTCTTTCCCCTGCACGTCAGCTTTGACTTCATGATCTTCCTGTAGTTAGCTGAACTGGCCATCAGGATGTACAGATTCTGTCCAAAATTGATCAGGTATAAAATGTTGAATATTGGCCACAGTTTGACCATGATCGCTACGGTTTGAAAACCTGATTTAGTCACTACCAGGAGCCCAAGAATGCATTCTATGACAGCTAAAGGGACAATTGTGACGAACGCCAAAATAGAGATGAGCATAAGAGGACGAAGTGACTTGTCCAACTTTGTTGCGGTGTAGGCGTTGGTCGATGAGTTGAATCTCTTTTGGAACGTGGCGCTGCGCTGGATGTGGATACCAATCATAATGTTGAAAATGAGAATCAAGAGGCAGGGGAGGGTTGAGGTGAGAATTAGACGTACAAAATAATAATAGGCCATATACTGATCTTTCACATAGCATTCTGTGTTTATGCCTTTTATTTTCTTCACGTCAAGCACTAGCGGGAGCGTCAGCACACCCGACAAAGTAGCCAGACACGAGCAGACGATCGTGGCCTTTCTCCGAGTGCAGAATCTGTAACGTTTCAGTGGGAAAACAACACAGAAGAACCGATCCACAGTCAGTCCAACCACCAACCACGGCGACAGAAGCAATACTGTAGAATTGACGAACATCCACACACGACAGGCAGCGGCATAGTTCCCCATATGAAACAAGTGAAAGTATCTCAGTGACTGGTGTATGCAACGTATAATTAAAACAACACTGTCGGATAGTGCCAGAGATCTCAAATAAATTGGATAAGATAGCAAGGAAAACTTGGCATCCCTCAGTAAAAGAAACACCAAGCAGTTCCCAACTAGTCCTAATACGACGGTGATCAAGTTGATGACCCAAAAGGTAAGACTTGGACTTAAGAGGAAAACCCAGCCATTTCCCTTTGTTGCGTTTGTGTCTGTGCTTGAATTCATTCCGTCTGCCATGTAGTCTATATCTTCAATGCTATCATATGTACCGGCTGTAGGAATTTAGGAATGTTGTCACCTGAAAAAACAAAGAGTAATGCTTATTATACAGGGGGCTTTTTGTGTTTTTGTATTTTTTTGTATTTTTTTTTCTTTCTTGCAACTTTAATAAACCTGAAGGACAAAATGGAATAACCAGCGATGTAAAAAAAAATATAATTTGAGATAAACGAATTTTAAAGTTTACAGCTCTTCGTCCGTGGGATATTTATACCCGAGCAAAAATGATTTATGAACATCCCTCAATGGCTTATCATAATTAGGTGTTTATCTTATCATGTCATTATCATAGTAGAGTATACTACCTTGGACCCTTTAATTGTTTTGAGTTATAGTATGCGCCTTTATAGGTTAGGGGCGGGACGGAGCCCAGGGGTAAAGCGCTCGCTTGATGTGCGGTCGGTTTACGATCGATTAACAAAGGCTGTAGTAGGTATTATAAGGTCTGTGGAGTGGTGCATATAAAAGATCCCTTGATGATAATCGAAAAAAAATAGCCCATGCAGTGGCGACAGTGGGTTTCCTCTTTATGTATCTGTGTGGTCCTTAACCATATGTCTGACGCCATATAACCGTAAATAAAATGTGTTGAGTGTGTCGTTGAGTGTGTGTGCTGCACCTGAATTGTCATTCTTTGCCGTAGTTACTTTCGTGTCTGACCAATATAAAAATCTATAGTTACTACATATAATCGCATATAATACTACATTATATGATGTATAATCCATGTTTTCGCATTTTGTAAATTAGAAACCATTTTAAAAGTAAATGTGTTGAATATAAAGAACTTCACATACGCTGTTTTCGCTTCCTGTTTATTGCACGAGTTTATTTTGCGAAATAATATATACCACGAGACCGAGTAACGGTTGCGTGGTATGTTCTGTATTTATTACATACATTCTTTTATGAATAACAAAAACTGTTTTTAATTTTACGTCATAACAACACTTTCTTAAATCCATTATTAATTTTTTTTTTTGGCATTTACTTAACGTTAAGAATTATACTCTGCAGCAGTCTTGTGTAATGTTTCAAATACGACGTGACGTAATTTGTAAATCGTATATGACGTCATTAACAAAAAGGCGCTAACTGCACTAAAAATGATCGGGGAATTCCCCATTTACAAGATCCGGATCAGGCCCCGTGTTTATAAGCTTAAAGTCTAGACTTTAATAAAGTCCAGACTTTGAGGTCATGGCAACGTCATTCAAATAGCATTACGTTAAAGTCTGGACTTTATTAACGTCTAGGCTTTAAGTTTTATAAGCACGGGGCCTGATCGCACGGTTTGAAAATGTCTTTATCACTATAGTAAGATTGAATAGGTATGTAATACATTCTGTGACCATGCTGCATGTATCACATCGACACACATACATTTAAAAACATGTAATCCTGTAGATACATTCACATTTTGAAAAAAAAAATCTTGTTTGCTGTTGTTGTTGTTGGGGTTTTTTGTTTGTTCTTGTTCTTTGTCTGTTGTCTGTTTGTTCTTGGACAATTAAAGGGCGTTTTTTTAAACATCTGTTTTGTTCTACGACTGTTTTGTTTTAAATTTTAAATATTGACATTTGTTTCTAATTATTGGGAACGTGGGCATATTTCAAAAGTGGTCAACACCAGACCCACAACTTCAAATTAACAGCTTAAACTACATTTTGCCTTCCTGAGTTTGCTGCATTGTAAGATGTGTCAGACTAATAAACTAATTCTACGATTAAACTTACATATTAAATATATTATCCTGCTTTGAATATCAGTGTTTGTATATATAATGCGTTTCTGGTCGTCTTAATATTTGTAAGAAGCCTAAACTGGAATTTTTCTTCAAATAATTTCGTACGTACGAAAATACAATATTTTAGGATATAAAATGAAATGTAACCTAGTACAAATATTACAAAGATCAGAAACACGTTTAATATACAGACACTAATATTGTAATCAGACAAATATATTTGATATGTAATTACAATCGCTAAAAAGTCTCTTTTAGTCGATCTCATATTAAAAAGTGAAGCAAACTAAGGCATGTCCCTTTAAGCTGTTATAAGCATCAGGAATATCAGAAACACATGGTGTACAAACATTAATAGTATAAATACGAACATGTAATTAGTATCTAGGTTTATTCATTATAAGCCTTGTTAGCAGGGACCAAGTTTATATGTTCGTAAAGTCAGGAATGCCCCTATCAGAGTCATGACTGTCATGTAATGAAGTACAATGATAAAGAAAACACTTTAAACTAATATTGTATTTATCACATAATTATACATATACATATAATATATAATCCATAATCCACCACATATAGATGATATTCTTGTTGTTGGGTGGGGTTTTTTGACAAATATGATTTATATCTCATCGAGTGAAGTTTGCAATCATATCTTACCAGTCGCGCTTGACAAAAAGCAGGACATTTTCTATTTATTATATAACGTTTGGCAATTTACCTTTATTTATAAAATGCCAGCAGCAAAATAGTTCCGGCTTTCTTACAGTGAAGATAACACTATCTACAGTGACGATAACACATTTCAGAGTGAAATAGTGAAATGTTCACTCCAAAATGTGTTATCGTCACTGAGTGACCGATAACACTTTTATTTCACTGATATTTTAAGATATTTCACTAAATGTTACATAATAAAGTGATATATTCATCACATAATGAGTGATACTCATTGCGTCACAATGTAACTAAGCTGCTATACAGTTGATCGAATGGCTTCTCAGTCATACACATGTTAATTATTCCAATATGTGAACACTATGTTCATACAAATGTTTGGATGGTCCCACTGATATTATGAGACTTAAACAACCGAATTTCATAACTGCATGAACACCAATTGCAGTACTTTCGACAATGGGATGTTTTATATGTACTTTGCCACAGACAGGAAAGCACCTACCACGGCCTTTTTACGGTTGTGGTGCTCTAGTTGGAACGAAAAAACCCAAACTGCTGATCAAGATGCCAAGGGGTAAAAACATATTCTTGTGTTATAATATTATGCAAAATAATGTTTAAAATAGTTTTTAAAATATTGTTTAAAATTTTCTAATTTTGCTATTCAGATGCCAAGAAAAGGCGTTTAAAGTCATCCAGTGTTTACTAATTCCCCGGGGAAGCATGTCCCCGGACCCCCTACACATCTCGTGCACATCGATGCGCCTCAAAACTCATATAATAATCTTTATTACTGCAGCTATAGCGCTATAGAAAACCACAGCTAGGCATTTAGTGTACACTTCCGTTCGTACACTGTGATATATACGCAAACGCATTCATATTAACTGCAAATATCAAAACTTTTATTAAGATGCCCTTTTAACCAGCCAATGTGCCCCTTTTTCCATGGCCCCTCCGCCCCCCACCTCTAAAAATATGTTCTGGATCCGCCCATGCGATTTATAATCCTTAATAAGTGTATACGTCTAGCTATAACCAATCTAATTAAAATTAGCTCCACTATTACATGTGGATCTAAAGACAGCCAGTTGGAGCTCATGTCCACCAATCAAAACCTTACTTGCAGATTCCTGCCAGTGATTTAAAAATAATTTGAAAACATTCCGAATTATCGTGAGGGTATACGACATGTTTCGTGTGAATTACGAATGCCTTAAAGGTAGTACTAAACCAAATAACTTCCGGCTGGGTCAAAGTTCGAGGTGCACGGAACTTTTGATAGAGAAGTGAACACCACAAGTCCTGTGATTGGTTATAAATGTGAGTGTGTTGGTTGTAAAAAATAATAGTTTCATCTGGGTAAAAAAAATGTGCAATTTTATTTCATCTAGTACCAATGTGTCAAGTAGCCTTGTGCTTGAAACATGTATGGGGTACCTGTAAAAAAAGTACTCGAATTTTGTGCGAAACTAGGGTAGTCATAGACGCTACCCGTTATCTCAGAAACGAGCAGCTTGACCCCCATTTTTTTCTGATTCACTTTAAGTGTAAGGGGTGGTAGTATTTATATCCGTGGCGTTTATGTCGGTTGATACGTTGCAGGTAGGAGTTTTAGCCACATATGTTACTATTGTCGTCTATGGGATTTGATTTGGTAGTATACACCCTAAAACATGTTTTATTTTATAAAATAAATAATTTGTAATGTAAAACTGAAGACTGATTTAGTTTTTTAATTTATTATATAAATAAATAAATAATTTTTAATGTAAAATTGAAGACTGATAACCCACCCCGTACGTATTGGTATGGTTCGCTGTACTGCGGCCACTAAAATAGACTCGCCCGATATTTTTAGAATGTGTATGCTCCCAAATAACGTTATAAAAGGCGAAGTGTGATTGGACAATATTTAAATTATTATTTACAGACGAAATGTTACCTGGACATTGGGGACTACGCAGTGTTGTTAGTTTTAAATCACTGGCAGGATTCTGCAAGTAAGGTTTTGATTGGTGGACATGAGCTCCAACTGGCTGTCTCTAGATCCACATGTAATAGTGGAGCTAATTTTAATTAGATTGAGCTATAACTAACTAGGCCTACGTTAAACATTGTCGCTATGACAGCGTTTACGAAACAAAATTAAACAAAGGAAAAAGAAGTAATAATAAAAAGCAGTGCGTGACATATCGCTGTTAAATACACCCACCCACTCCACCCCATGTAACGCCACATAACGTCTACACCCACCCACTCCACCCCATGTAACGCCAGATAACGTCTACACCCATCCACTCCACCCCATGTAACGCCACATAACGTCTACACCCACCCTCTCCACCCCATGTAACGCCACATAACGTCTACACCCACCCACTCCACCCCATGTAACGCCAGATAACGTCTACACCCATCCACTCCACCCCATGTAACGCCACATAACGTCTACACCCACCCTCTCCACCCCATGTAACGCCACATAACGTCTACACCCACCCACTCCACCCCATGTAACGCCACATAACGTCTACACCCACCCACTCCACCCCATGTAACGCCACATAACGTCTACACCCACCCACCCCACCCCATGTAACGCCACATAACGTCTACACCCACCCACTCCACCCCATGTAACACCACATAACGTCTACACCCACCCACTCCACCCCATGCAACGCCACATAACGTCTACACCCACCACCATGTAACGCCACATAACGTCTACACCCACCCACCCTACCCCATGTAACGCCACATAACGTCTACACCCACCCACTCCACCATATCTAACGCCACATAACGTCTACACCCACCCACTCCACCCCATGTAACGCCACATAACGTCGACACCCACCCACTCCACCCCATGTAACGCCACATAACGTCTACACCCACCCACCCCACCCCATGTAACGCCACATAACGTCTACACCCACCCACTCCACCCCATGTAACACCACATAACGTCTACACCCACCCACTCCACCCCATGCAACGCCACATAACGTCTACACCCACCACCATGTAACGCCACATAACGTCTACACCCACCCACCCTACCCCATGTAACGCCACATAACGTCTACACCCACCCACTCCACCATATCTAACGCCACATAACGTCTACACCCACCCACTACACCCCATGTAACGCCACATAACGTCTACACCAATCCACTCCACCCCATGTAACGCCACATAACGTCTACACCCACACACTACACCCATGTAACGCCACATAACGTCTACACCCAACCACTCCACCCCATGTAACGCCACATAACGTCTACACCCACCCACTCCCCCACGTAACGCCACATAACGTCTACACCCACCCACTCCCCCATGTAACGCCACATAACGTCTACACCCACCCACTCCCCCATGTAACGCCACATAACGTCAACACCGACCCACTCCACCCCATGTAACGCCAGATAACGTCTACACCCACCCACCCCACCCCATGTAACGCCACATAACGTCTACACCCACCCACTCCCCCATGTAACGCCACATAACGTCAACACCGACCCACTCCACCCCATGTAACGCCACATAACGTCTACGCCCACCCACTACACCCCATGTAACGCCACATAACGTCTACGCCCACCCACTCCACCCCATGTAACGCCACATAACGTATACGCCCACCCACTCCACACCAGGTAACGCCACATAACGTCTACACCCACCCACTCCCTCCCAGGTAACGCCACATAACGTCTGCACCCACCCACTCCCTCCCAGGTAACGCCACATAACGTCTGCACCCACCCACTCACACCATGTAACGCCACATAACGTTTGGACCTACACCCACCCACCCCTTTGAGCGTTACGTAATATTTGAATGGCTCCAGTGTGCATTTTGATAGTGTGTGTTAAAATAGTATTGGCTCGGGCGGAGGATGTATTGCACAAATAGCACATGTAATAATCTGAAAAAGAAAATGAACGGGAAAACATAAGGATAATGGGGTTTTTTACAAATTGTTTTTAGACGCACATGGCGACAGTTACTCTCATCCTACAGTTACGCGCATCATTGCCGGGACCCGCATCCCTTTTGTCAGAAACCCATATCCCTTCTGAAGCTGACTAGAGAGTTACCTACATCATCGCTTCGAAGTTACCTTCATCATGTCTAACTTTGTGATTTCATTATCAGCCGAATTACACACCTTATCCTTTGTGCATCGATTCAAAATATATTTATACTTAACCAACTGCCGATACGCTCTATTAAAATGTGAATGTACTGCTTAGAAATGCGGAAATTCACATTGATGAATACTCATCATGTGCGTCATCCGCCATATTGGATGCGAGTAACTACAGTTACCCGCATGCGAGTAACTACAGTTACCCGCATGCGGTTATCGCCTGTGAGTGGTTAAGCCATTGGACTACATGCTGGTAGGCAATGGGTTCGGATGCCAGTCGAGGCATGGGTTTTTAATTCCAGATACCGACTCCAAACCCTGGGTGAGTGATCCACAAGGCGCAATGGGTAAGTGTAAACCACTTGCACCGATCAGTGATCCATAACTGGTTCAACAAAGGCCATGCTTTGTGTTAACCTGCCTGTGGGAATCTCAAATAAAATATCCCTTACTGCGGGTTTCCTCTGAAAATACAAACAGTGTCAGGATGACCATATGTTTGACGTCCAATAGCCGATGATAAGATAAAAAAATAAATGTGCTCTAGTGGCGTCGTTCAATAAAACAAACAAACTTTTTTAAAACAACCGAAGTTCATAACTGCATGAACATCAATTCCAGTACTTTCGACAATGTTTAAACAATTATAGATCGCGTCAGCTTTGTTTCATTATTGTTTAAAATTAATCAGATAACTGGTAATCTTGAATCAGCAAAAAAAACAATGTAATGGGGATTCCTCTTATGTCGTTCTTTAAAGAGACATTCCTGAGTTTGCTGCAATTTTTAAGATGTTATCTACTAACAGAGACTTTTGAACGATTGTAATTACATATGAAATATATTTTTTCTGCATAATATATTAGTGGCTGTTTATGAAACGTGTTTCTGATCGTTCTAATATTTGTAATAGGTTAAATTTCATGCTATTTCCTAAAATATATTTTGTTCGTACGTACGAAATTATCTGAAGAAAAAATCCAGTTTGGGCTTGTTACAAATATTAAGACGACCAGAAACACATTGAACATACAGAGAGTGATATTCTAAACCAGAAAATATATTTAATGTGTAAGTTTAATCGTAGAAATATTTTATTAGTCGGAAAAAATCTTACAATGTAGCAAACTCAGGAATGCCCCTTTAATTTCCAACGAAAGTGTTCGATTGTTATTTGTATCGATGTATTTATATGTTTATCATCCATTAAAGGTTTTTATAGGAGATATCGTTGGTACTATACTTTGCGATATCTCCTGTGATATTCTCCTCGGAGATATCGCTTGTTTTGTTACATCACTGTGTATGTTTCAGCGCTAAACATATCATTAATGACGTCACGACAATGTAGTTCTGCTAGTTGACAAATCTACCGCTGCCAAATATAATGTCATTCAACCCATATTACTGACTTAATGAAAATAATGATAATGGATGATAAAAAAATATACCCTCTCGTTATTTCAGATAATATAATGTGCTCAGCCCATGTGCTAATAAGGGGCGGAACGTAGCTCAGTGGTACAGCGCTCGCTCGATGCGTGGTCGGTCTAGGGTCGATCCGCATCAGTGGGCCCATTGGGTTATTTCTTGCTCCAGACAGTACACCACGACTGGTATATCAAAGACCGTGGTATGTGCTATCCTGTCTATGGGGTGGTACATACAAAAGATCCCTTGCTGCTAATCGAAAGAGTAGCCATGAAGTGGCGACAGCGGGTTTCCTCCCTCAATATCTGTGTGGTCCTTAACCATATATCCGACGCCATATAACCGTAAATAAAATGTGTTGAGTGCGTCGTTAAATAAAACATTTCCTTATTTCGTGCTGATAAATTCTGATATCACAAGACACTCGGGGAGTATCATTAATATATAAATCAATATATACAGGGAAATACAACAATTTATTTTATACATATCAATGAAATATATAGATCTACAGAAACCATAAAAGTGATATTGGGTGAAAAGACATATTTGTAGGTACAGTGACACTATAGAAACCGTATTTACTTTTCTCAACAAGTTTAATGATTAAATTATCTTCCTGTAAAATATTCTGTTTTGATTATCGAGTCCAGTGTCGCTTCTTTGTGTTAAAGTTTGATGATTATCAATGCATCTGCTCGTATTTTTTTATTTTTTTACATTTAAACAACTGTACCTATAAAAAAGGGATGCGGTGTGCAATTACGATAAAATATCTAAAACTGATTGAATACGAAGCTAAATAGCCTCTGTGCCATAATGATTTTACACGCACAACGAATGACGTAATTTCGGGAAGCGACGTCACAACATAATGTGGCTTCCCCAGTCTTAGCTCTGCATACTAGCTTTCGATATCTCCTAGTTACGTTTGGAACGTTTTGGCATGGACCTACCTTGATATTCATGAAAATAATATCGTGGATAATAAACAAATTATTACACTCGTGTGTGCATCGTACTGATGTTACGAACTCGTATCAGGATTTATGTATTACGTTCGCTCTCTCTAATATATATATATATAAAATCGAGAGCGAGGGTAATATATATATATATATATATATATATATATATATATATATATATATATATATATATATATATATATATATATAAAGAAATTATTACACTCGTGAATTGCTCGGGGAATACAAGAATCCTGACACACGTTTCGTAAAATCAGTACAACACACGAGCACGTATATAATATAAATTCTTACACTTACACGATGCCACTACATTGTGTCATCATTATATAGCTTCAAATTCATTCGTTTTTTTATCGTTATTGCACTTCGTATCCCTTTTTATAGATACAGTTGTTTAAATTACTCTTTTTTTTCAAATACGATCAGATGCATTAGTAATCATCAAACATAAATACGAAGAAACGAGACAAAGGGAGATAATTTAATCCTGCACTTTTACAACAAAACAAAAAAAAAGTAAATACAATTTCTATATTTTCACTGTAGCTAAAATACAGTGAAAATATAACTTTTCACTAGATATCACTTTTATGGTTTCCGTAGATCTATATATTTCATTGCTATGTATATAATAAATATGGTTATTATACGGGCTCGTTAATCGAAATGTCACAATGTATTTTTATATCACATTTATGTTTTTAGTATTTATTCTAATACAACTTGCATATAAGCTTATTTGCAGAACAGAACACAACTTTATTACGCTCAGGCCGTTACACAACGTTCCATAGGTCAAATTTTGTTTGTTAAATTGGACGATGTATGTACACTGTAATGTGCAACACAGATTTAACATGAAGACACAGTTCTAACCACTGGTCCGATAAGCTGCCGATTGTCCTCATGCTTGTGGTTTTCTTGAGTGCCTTCATTTCTCGTCTTCCATTATATTTGCAGGGATCGAAATACTGTCGTTCCGTCGGACTGACAAACACATTGTTTGTTCTTGTACGTTTTGATTTGGGGGCCGGGAAAATTTGTAGCATTCCGGACCGAATATTCGGAAGAAAATATCAGCCCTAGTTTGCTGGATATTCAAGCATTAACCATGTCTATTATATGTGAACTTTCACCGTCAGATAATCTGTTACGAGTGATTGTGAACAAGCGTTACAACTACATATATTTCGTTTCATTTCAACTTATTTTCTTGCTTATATCCAATTGAGGTTCAACCGCACTGTCCTGGGAACACACCTCAGCTATCTGGGCTGAAGAGAAGAGGGTGCAGTGGCGTTACGCCTACCCACTGAGTCGTTAAAACTCGCTCTGGGAGGGAATCGGTACCGGGATGTGAACCCTGTACCTACCAGCCTGTAGTCCAATGGCTAACCCATGACGCCATCGAGGCCGGTAGACTACACACACTGTAATAACAAACCGTATATAGATTTAGCGTCTTCTGATATTGCGTGGGGTGTTTATGGGGGGGGGGGGGGGGGAGTTTTGTGGGGTTTTAGGGGTTTTGTTTGTCATGTTTCTTCCGATTTGTTTCACATTCGAAATGCAATGGTGCATAAACCTTTTGAAGAAGCGGTTATGGTTTCTTCGAGCCCACTGGACTAGTTCTCATTCCAGCAAGTGCACCACGACTGGTATATAAAATGTCGCAGATTCCGTGGCACGCTGATCGAATTCGGAGCTGATCTCGAACATAGGACTAAGGTAGGCCATCTTCTTTTACCGATAGTTAGTGATAGTTATTTAGTTACTTAGTTACTTTAATTAAATCGCTCTCCTTTTTTTATACATTGTATTTCAGAATAAACTATATTTTCTTTACTGTACATCTTATTTGCGATTAACTTAGTACCTAGTAATCTTATTCCTATCTATAGCATCCCTAGAACTCGTTCTCGTATGGAAGCCATAACCGGATGCTCTAGCAGTCAGAATAATGGATCTAACTCAAACTCTCTTGAGAATTGTGACATTCATGTAGAAATCCAAACTACAACCGACAACGCCACGACGGACTCTAAAATCCCTACCTCCCCCCACCCCCCATCAACCCCCATAACTAGGACCACAACCGCGAACACTGACCCACTCAGCCCCGTCTCGGAGGGGTCTGCTGTATGTCAGAATGGGGGCTGGACGTAGCCCAGTGGTAAAGCACTCCTTTGATGCGCGGTCGGTTTGGGATCGATCTCCGTCGTTGGCCCATTAGGCTATTTATCGTTCCAGCAAGTGCGCCACGACTGGTATATCAAAGGCCATGTTATCTGCTATCCTGTCTGTTGAATGGTGCATATAAAAGATTCCTTGTTACTAATGAAACATGTAGCGGGTTTCCTCTCTTAGACTGTATGTCAAAATTACAAAATGGTTGACATCCAATAGCTGATGATTAATAAATCAATGTGCTCTAGTGGTGTCGTTAAACAAAACAAAAAAAGTCAAAATTACAAAATGGTTGACATCCAATAGCCGAATACTGATAAATCAATGTGCTCTTGTGATGTTGTTAAACAAAATAAACTGATAAATCAGTGTGCTCTAGTGGTGTCGTTAAACAAAATAAACTGATAAATCAATGTGCTCTAGTGGTGTCGTTAAACAAAATAAACTGATAAATCAATGTGCTCTAGTGGTGTTGTTAAACAAAATAAACTGATAAATCAATGGACTCTAGTGGTGTCGTTAAACAAAATAAAAACTGATACATCAATGTGCTCTAGTGGTGTCGTTAAACAAAATAAACTGATAAATCAATGTGCCTTACTCTAGTGGTGTCGTTAAACAAAATAAACTGATAAATCAATGTGCCTTACTCTAGTGGTGTCGTTAAACAAAATAAACTGATAAATCAATGTACCTTACTCTAGTGGTGTCGTTATACAAAATAAACTGATAAATCAATGTGCCTTATTCTAGTGGTGTCGTTATACAAAATAAACTGATAAATCAATGTGCCTTACTCTAGTGGTGTCGTTAAACAAAATAAACTTTTGTTTTCTTTTTGTCGGGTGTATATAATATGCATGTCTTCTTGTTGTTTTTGTCCCTTTAATGTGCATGTCATTTGTAGAAAAACAACCAACACAACAACAAGCAAGCAAACAAGAAAGTAAAAAAAATATACAAAAGAAAACAGAAATGTGTGGAATCGTTGAACGATATACATGTGTAATTCAAGAGAAGCAAACAAGAGAGGTTATTTGATTTTAATAAGAAAGAAAAAAAAAGAAGAAAAAAAAGAAAGCGGGCAAAGTAATCAGATGCCAATGGTAACCTTCCATCACATTTGTTAAACAAAATACATTAACTAATGACAAAGTCATTTTTGTACTCTGTTATATAGCAGCATGCTGCGTGATGTCGTTTAGTACGATACTTACTCGTCAATCGACTGGACAGGATTGATGAGTGCTCTCTTGAGTCGCAGGATCGAATCACCTCTGTGTATCCATTCAACTGATTGGAATTTTTTTCTCGTCTCAACTGGTCAAATGTTGTGGTAGGTGATATCCTGTTTGTGGGAAAGTGCATATAGAATACCAATTGCTGTATTAAGAACATGTAACGGGTTTTCTCTGATGACTACATGTTGTACCAAATTACCAGATGTGTGACATCCAAAAGCCAATGATCAATTAGTCAATGCACTCTGGTGGTGTCGTTAGCAAAAGAAACCACCATCAATAAGCGATATTGTACTCATATTGTTTTATACTTCTTGCTGTTGGGTGAGGAGCAGTGCATTGTCTTGTCTATTTCATTAAAGTTAATTAAGGGGAATTCCTGACTTTGCTGCATTATAAATGTTTCCGATTAATAAAATATTTCTACGATTAAACTTACATATTAAATATATTTTCTTGTTTAGAATAGTAGTGTCTGTATTGTCAATGTGTTTCTGGTCGTCTTAATATTTGTAAGAAGCCCAAACTGGATTTTGTTTTCAAATTATTTCGTACGTATGAAAAAAAAAACACCATTTTTAGGAAATAAAATGAAATTAACCTAGTACAAATATCATACCGATCATAAACACGTTTAATATACAGCCACTAATAGTTTATGCTGAAAAATATATTTGATATGTAATTACAATCGTCAAAAACTCACTGTTAGTCGATAACATCTTACAAAATGCAGCAAACTCAGGAATGTCCGTTTAAGAGGTACTTCTCTCTTTCTCTCAAAACGATTGTTTTAAATTAAATACATTTTAATAATTAGGACTACGGTTTCTGACCCATTAAACGTTAAAATCTGTCTATTTTAACATACAAAAACAATATTTAAGTATCCAAGTGTATATGCCTTATAAATGTTTTGATGCATAGATATTTTGAACAATTCGTAGTTTTATATTCTTTTTTTTAAGGAAAACGTCAGAAATGTTTTGTGAAAACGTTTTCATTACATGTTATAACAACTAAAAGTAACTGGCGTTGCAGGTGTGTAGCACGGATAACTGGGATGTGGAGGGACAGTGAAAAGAAGTTGAAAGATAGGAGTAGTTGCCATATCGGGAAGATAGGAGTAGTTGCCATATCGGGAAGATAGGAGTAGTTGCCATATCGGGAAGAAATGAGAGAAAGGAAAGGGCGCAGTGAAATAAAAAAAGAAGATAACATAATAAGAAAAACAGGTAAAAGTGGAGGGACACAATCAAATGATAATAACAATAAAACAACACATTTAGTTATATACTGTGCTAACAACAATATATGAATCTATATTTTACACAAACAAGAAAACAACAGTTATATTTTGTATACGAATTCTATAGACCTTTTTTTTTTTTTTTTTTTGCAACTATATTTTCTTAGCTGTAATGAATTTCTGACACCATTTATTTTCCTTTTCTTGTATACATTATTTAATAATGAACCTTAATTGGATTGTTTCGATAGTGTACATGGCAAAAGCACAACAACACAACACACGTCAGTATACACGCACATTCACAGAAAGACACACACACACACACACACACACACACATATATACCAACATACCAACAAACATACATGCATGCATACATACATACATACATACATCAATACATACATCAATACATACATACATACATGCATCAATACATACATACATACATACATACATACATATACTTAGCCAGAAACGTTTAGAAATTTAGTAAATGTGGTTAAATAAAATAAAACTCGAGACTTACACAGTAAAATCAGAAACTGGATTTAATTGAGGCATCATATGTCAGTATACATAACAGGAGATTTTCAATACAACATGAACTGCGTGACTGTCACGTTGTTAAATGGTGCTTGGGATTCCATATACGAAAGTCTGAAAATTGTCAATAACGTATCTGAGCACATTGACAGTAGTAGAACACCCGTCATGCACTGAATGTGGCCGATGCGGTGGTTGTGGTAGTAGCGTATTGGTGGGGCAGGAATTCATGACATAGTACAAAACAATCTCATTTCCATCATTCATGGGAATCTGAATGCTCAGCATTACAGTGACGAAATCATCACACCAGTTGTCATTCCGTTTATGTAGCAGCATCCAGGCGTTTTGTTTGAACGGGACAATCTACGCCAGAATTCAGCCAGACTAACGACTGGACTTCTTGAGAGGAACAATATTGAATTGCTAAACTGGCTTGCATGATAGCCTGACTTGTTCCCCATTGTGCAGGTATGGGATGTGTTGGGTCGTAGTGTGCGAGAGAACCACGCGCATATTCACAACGTTCACAACCATTAACATGCTATAATTCGTGATTGGATCTCTATCGCTATTCCAGAGATGCACCGTCTCGTCAGAAGCATGCGCCGACGTTGTACCGCTGTCAACATTCAATGGCCAAGGTGCTCAGACACGTTATGACAATGTTCAGATTTTCATGTATGGACCCTTAATCACAATTAACAAAGTGGCAGTCACACATTTGTATTGAAAATCTCCTGTTACTTGTACTGACAAATGATGTCTCAATTAAATCAAATATCTGATTTTATTTTGTAAATCACGATTTTTCTTTTATTTAAGCACATTTACCAAATTGCTAAACTTGTTCGGCTAAATACACACTGGAAAACTGAAGTACATATACATAGTTTTGCGGAATACCAATTCATAGTACTGTTTTCAAGCGATGTTAACATTCAAAATACTAGTGCAATAGTACTATCACTATTGCAACACTATTACAATAGTATTTTAACTATCGCAATACTATTGCAATAATAAAACTGACGGCAATAGTCACTCCTACGATGTAACGGATATAATAACACACACAGGGGATTAGACTACTCAAAATACCACAACGGGGGTGGGGGTGAATCCCACTGATCGAAACATCTTTTGGAGGAAGATTCCTCTCGTTCAGCGAATACGGGGAAAAGGCAATAATATATTTTACTATTACATTTACTAAAATACTTCAGAGTACAATACCAGAACACCCCCCCCCCCTCTCTCTCTCTCTCTCTCTCTCTCTCTCTCTCTCTCTCTCTCTCGTTATCGGTCTGCCTGCTCTCTCTCTCTCTCTCTCTCTCTCTCTCTCTCTCTCTCTCTCTCTCTCTCTCCCTCTCTCTCGCTATCTGTCTGTCTGCCTGTCGCTCTCTCTCTCTCTCTCTCTCTCTCTCTCTCTCTCTCTGTCCCTCTCTCTCGCTATCTGTCTGTCTGTCTCTCTCTCTCTCTCTCTCTCTCTCTCTCTCTCTCTCTCTCTCTCTCTCTCTCTCTCTCTCTCTCTCTCTCTCTCTCTCTCTCTCTCTCTCTCTCTCTCCAAATAATTCGAAATGACACATTTAGTCGGTTTGATAGAATGTCAAACGTAATTCTCCATAAATCCCACTTAGCCCCCAAACCCACGAACGTCTGTCCATTGGAAATAGTTATATGGAATGGACTATTATATCACTAATTAAATAAGAAGAAGCAAACATAGAATATGCAAAATAATAATAACAATATATGTTCAATGTGATGCATAGCTACAGAAATATTAAGGCTATACAAAAGTCGAACGAGGTAATGCTCAATTATCTCACCTTGTATTTTCCTCCCGATACATTTGCTCATGGGAAGTAATTGTTAGGTGTATTTTTAGTCTACATTTTTCTCTCGTTTTCTTCTTTTCTTTTTTTTCTTTTTTCGGGGGGGGGGGGGGGGAGTTGGGTTGGGTGTTTTGTAAAGAAAAAAGAAAAACTTACTCCATAAAATAATATGCATCTTCAAATAATGTACATCCTTAATTAATCGGTAATCCTTTTTCTGTCAGAAGAGATTAAGATTGTGTTCAAATTACAGAACTCAGTTCATCAAATTTCCACATTTGTTAGTATTATTGAGTTCTAAGTTTCACATAGAAATTAACGAATGAGATTATTTTCACAATAATTAAAATCACAAGAAAACACAGAAACTACGTGGCGGTAAAAAATTTTTTCCTTGTCAAGATTAAAAGCATTTGAGTTTGTTGCAATTTTTAAGATGTTATCGACTAGCAGAGACTTTTTGACGACTAAGTTCATATCAAATATATTGTTCTGCATAAAATATTAGTGGCTGTATATTAAACGTGTTTTTGATCGTTCTAGTATTTGTACTAGGTTAAATTTCATTTTATTTCGTAAACAAAATATCTTTTCATACGTACGAAATTTGTTTAAGACAAAATGCCTGTTGGGCTTCTTATAAATATTAACACGACCAGAAACACATTGAATATACAGACACTGATGTTCTAAACAAGAACATGCATTTAATATGTAAGTTTAATAGTAGAAATATTTTATTAGTCAGAAACATCATACAACGCAGCAAACTCGGGTCCCTTTTATATTTTCTTCATTAGACATATTTGGATTAAACTGACATTTTCCTAGGATGTGCCAATTGCATAACATTAATTTAATAATGTAAAGCGCAAACATAGCAGTATAATGCTAGTGGATGTTTCAGTGTAAAACAAAAAACAAGTTTGTTTAACGACACCAGTAGAGCACATTGTGAGGTAAAAAAAAGTGTTTATCCCTTGATCCCGTATACATACATACATACGTGCGTGCGTGCATGCGTGTCTGCGTGCCTGCGTGCCTGCATGAATACATACATACATACGTACATGCATACATAAATAGCAACGGCATGAGACAATTTGTGAGGCCAGAAAACGGATTTAATTATCCCCTGCGCTAGTGCGTTAATATCTATGTATGTAATAGTCAACGTCGACATACATACAATATATAGATATTCATACATCAATACATATTACTGAACAAAATGGAAAACTTGACACATATTATTTGTCCTCTGATAACCTCACAACGATATGTATGTTCATTAATGCAGACATTTGTCGATGGGAGGGATGTGATAAAGAGCAAAACACAATATGTCATCACGATGTTTAATTGTGTAACATGTTATGACTTGGAATGTTGAAGGGGGGTCCAAATCAACGTTCACATTGCTTTCAAATGAACTCATTATGCAGTGTCAATATCGCGTGTGACCTCCCTGGGCTTGGATAACTGCCCGACACCGTCTTCTCATGGATATCAGCAATCGTGTGAAACACTGAACCGGAAGTCGCCTTCCATTCAGCCACCAGCGCCTGTCCCAGTGTCTGAGGCGCGTTAACACGGTTTCTGACACGTCTTCCGAGCTCATCCCAGACATGTTCAAGTGGATTCATGTCGGGTGATCGGACTTGCCAAGCCATGACTGGGATACCGGTATTTTGAAAAAAGTTCCGTGTTAATGCCGCTGTGTGGGGGGTTGCGTTATCATGTTGTATGGTCAACTCAGGCCCTGGTTATGGATGAATGGCACCAGCACCGGCCTAAGCACTTGGGCGGTCATGTTACCCTGGATGACGACAAGCCTTGACCGTCCATTGCAGGTGAATGCTCCACACACCATCACGCTTCCTCCGCCGAAACGGTCGACCTCTCTGACACAGCACTGAGTATGACGTTCACCACGTCTTCGCCACGCCCTTATTCTGCCATCGGCGAAACTCATTGTGAATCGGGATTCGTCGCTAAAGACCACTGTGTTATTTAACGACACCACTAGAGTACATTGATCTATTCATCATGGGCTTTTGCACGACACACATACGGTACTTCTGACATACTTATAGTCTTAGAGAGGAAACCCGCTAACGAGATTCATTAGTAGCAGGGGATATTTTAGAAGCTCCATCCCACAGACAAGATAGCACATACGTCAACCTTTGATATACCAGTCATGGAGCACTGGCTGGAACGAAAAATAGCCTAATGAACCCACCGATGGGAATCGATCGTAGACCGTCCGCGCACCAGGCGAGCGCGTTGCCACTGAGCTGCGTCCCGCCCCGTACGCACAAATAAAATACGTATATAAAACATGCATACAGACAAACGGGAAAAACGAGACTGACACTGACATACCGACACACACACGGAAAATTAATCAGAAAAAAACAACTTACTGACATCTAAGAGGCAAATAGATATTGACGAAGTAAACGAACGCTTTTTCTCTGATGTCTGGAACAATCGAACAATATAATTTGTCCGCGCACCAAGCGAGCCATCTTCATAAATCAAGGCTAATATTCGTTCCTCGTATTCAGCCTTGATACATGTCATCAAGAAATCGTGCCACAAAATGCTTAAATTTCATTGGATGCGATGAGATCTGAGTGCAATGATCGCAACGCTCCCTTGTTATCGTAAACAAAGATGGCAGCGTCATCGTCCGGCGGTTAATTTTTGATATTGCTTTCAAGATTGTCACATGTTACCGATGAGGGCGCTACTAGTGGATATCAGTAATCTTAACTACATGTATCAAGGATGAATACGAGGAACGAATATTAGCCTTGATTTATGAAGATGCAAGCGAGCGCGTTGCCACTGAGCTGCGTCCCGCCCTGTACGCACATATAAAATACGTATATAAAACATGCATACAGACAAACGGGGGAAAACGAGACTGACACTGACATACCGACACACACACGGAACATTAATCAGAAAAAAATACTTACTGAACATCTAAGAGGCAAATAGATATTGACAAAGTAAACGAACGCTTTTTGGTGTACTTTTTAGTCCATCTCTGGAACAATCGAACAATATAATTTGACGAGAACAATACCAGAAAGGAAATCTAGACTGGTGGACAGAACAAGCACCATGATTAAAATGTCTACCAGAACATTATTCCAAAGGCCATTACCGGTAGACAAGCCATTCAGATTACTTTACCACAAGCTAGTAGGATGCCCGGAATCTTGTCCGGTCTTTTTTTATATGGATTCATTAGATGAAATGACTCTGTCATTATGCTGTATTGTTGTAAGTGTTGATGGGAGAGAAAAATACCTATTGCTTTTAACGCAGAGTCTGCAAATCAATCTATATGTTTGCGTCAATGACAATCACTAGACGCGTAGATTCTGTCAGCAGTTGAACAAGTTCATAAAGGTCAAACATATATGTTGGAAGATATACATGTTTATATATATATATATATATATATATATATATATATATATATATATATATATATATATATATATATATATATATATGAGACAGAGAGAGAGAGAGAGAGAGAGAGAGAGAGTGAGGAGAGAGAGAGAGAGAGAGAGAGAGAGAGAGAGAGAGAGAGTTTTTTATTTAACGACGCACTCGTCACATTTTATTTTACGGTTATATGGCGTCAGATATATGGTTAAGGACCACACACATTTTGAGAGGAAACCCGCTGTCGCCACTTCATGGGCTACTCTTTCCGATTAGCAGCAAGGGATATTTTATTTGTGCTTCCCACAGGCAGGATAGCACAAACCATGGCCTTTGCTGAACCAGTTATGGATCACTGATAGGTGCAAGTGGTTTAAACCTACCCATTGAGCCTTGCGGAGCACTCACTCAGGGTTTGGAGTTGGTATCTGGATTAAAAATCCCATGCTTCGACTGGGATCCGAACCCAGTACCTACCAGCCTGTTGACCGATGGCCTAACCACAACGCCACCGAGGCCGGTCGAGAGAGAGAGAGAGAGAGAGAGAGAGAGAGAGAGAGAGAGAGAGAGAGAGAGAGAGAGAGAGAGAGAGAGAGAGAGAGAGAGAGAGAGAGAGAGAGACACACAGACAGACAGACAGAGACTGGACGTGGTATGGACGTGTCTGTACCTCTTTTGTATATAGGCGCGTAAATACAGTAACAGTAACAGTAACAAAATTATGAAAATTGCGTTTTGGTGTATTGCAAAAACCTGGATGACCGGAATCACTTCAGGTGTAGGAAAGTTGATTGTCTACATAATAAAATGTAAATATTTATAATTTAAATGATTAAAAACGGCGTTAATAGAGAAACATGTTTTGTAGTGTTTAAAAATTAGGGTATGTCACTTTAAAACAACTCGTTGTAAGATAAATGGTATTTAACGGCCATTCGTGTTGTATTATATATATACCATCTTCGGCAGCAGATTCTATGTGCACTTGAATAGCCAAGAACACTCTATATGTAGGGACATCCATCTTAAATATTCACAAATAACCAAACTTGCTGTACAGTGGTACGACACCAATAAAGCACACTTATTTATAAAACATCGGCTGTTGGATATCAAGCATTTAGTAACTGACATACTGTCTTAGATAGGAAACCCGCCACAGTTTTTCATTAGTGGGACGAATCTTTTATGATAGCAAATAACACGGCAATCGTGGCGCACTGGCTTGAATGACAGATTAGGCAATGAGCCCACCGACCGGGATCGATCCTAGACCGAACGCGCACGAGGCGAGCGCTTTAGCACTGACTTAGTCCTGCCGCTTTTCAGGTTTAACACAAAATAGCTCATATAGTGTCTGTCACAGTCGCGGAATACATGTATATGTCACTCTATCGGGCTCTCCGTCTCTTTATCTCTCACACTATGTCTCTCTTTTTGTCTGTCCCTCTATTTTCTATCTCGCTCTGTCTCGGTATCTTTCTTTACTTCTTTTTTTTTTACTGGGGGGATGGTCCCCGTCAGTGGGTCCATTGGACTATTTCTACTATACGACTAGTATAACAAAGGCCGCGGCATGTGCTATCCTGTCTGTGCGATGGTGCATATAAAAGCTCGCTTGCTGCTAATCAAAAAGAGTAGCCCATGAAGTGGCGACATCGGGTTTCCTCTATCTATATCTGTGTGGTCCTTAACCATATGTCTGATGCCATATAGCCATGTATAAAATGTCTCTCTCTCTCTCTCTCTCTCTCTCTCTCTCTCCATCTCTCTAACACTGACTCTCTCTCTCTCTCTCTCTCTCTCTCTCTCTCTCTCTCTCTCTGCATCTCTCTGGCACTGCATCTCTCTCTCTCTCTCTCTCTCTCTCTCTCTCTCTCTCTCTCTCTCTCTCTCTCTCTCTCTCTGTCATCTACCACCGTTTCGAGAGGGGTTTCTTTTCGTTTTTCTTCTGTACTAACAACAGAGTCTAAATAGACAAGAGATGTTATAGGATAAACCATTTATGTCTCTCGGCATCTCTCTGGCACTGCATCTCTCTCTCTCTCTCTCTCTCTCTCTCTCTCTCTCTCTCTCTCTCTCTCTCTGTCATCTACCACCGTTTCGAGAGGGGTTTCTTTTCGTTTTTCTTCTGTAAATATATACATGCTATACTAACAACAGAGTCTGGTCATCTTTGCAATTTTATTGGATCACTAAACAGATTACTCTGTTTTAGAATAGTGTCATCTGGATAACGTCGGTTCTGTGCGTGATCCTGGTCTAGTACGTGATACTGATCTAGTACGTGATTATGCCTGGCCTGGTAATGCTGTACTCTCTGCACGTACACACCATGCACCCCGTGGTATAACTGTGACAGTAACCACGTCGACATCTCGTGGGACACATGCTGATTCGACTGCAGTAGTTTTTACCTGAAATAGAAGTAATTAAATAAATAAATAAATAGATAACTAATTAAAGGCATATTGTCACAGACCACTGACCTATTTAATGGTCTAACAAAGTATTACCTGAACAACAATAATTTGATTTGTCCCTAAATGTACTTCAATTCAGCCATCTTCATAACCACCATACTCCATTTATTAATGGCATTTTGTAAAAACAATTGAATTATGGCAATCGTCCATAATTCAAAAATTAAAAGTGCCGAGAGGAATGACATGGATTTCACTCCATCATGGTTCAGTTAAGGTGATGTGATAGCTAGATTTGGTTTCCAACAATTAATGTATTTTTTTTTTTATTATCCATTTTTAGAGAAATAAGGTCCTTAAATCCGTGACAGTATGTCTTTAAATAGACAAATAAACAAATAAATAAATAAATATGTACACAAATAATTATATGAATACTAATATTTAAAACAACACGTGAACCCAATTCTATTTATTCTATAACACCGGCCTCGGTGGTGTTGTGATTAGGCCATCGGGCATAAGGCTGGTGAGTACAGGGTTCGCAGGCTGATACTGGCTCCCACCCGGAACGAGTTTTAACGACTCAGTAGACAGACAGCCCAGATAGCTGAGGTGTGTGTCCAGGACAGCGTGCTTGAACCGTAATTGGATATAAGCACTAAAATAAGTTAAAATGAAATGTATGCGGTATGCGTCCTCGTAATCTCACACTGGACAGGCACAGAAAGCCCAGATAGCTGAGGTGTGTGTCCAGGACAGCGTGCTTGAACCTTAATTGAATATAAGCACAAAAATAAATTGAAATGAATAAATTATCCTATAACACCTTTAAATCAGTCACAGTCACCTTCATCGGTGATATGGTATGATAGCACAAATGTAGTCCGGCATCACGCACTGTAACTAAATATGTTCACAACGTTGACGGTTTACAGATGTAGTTGGCTTATAATCAAAGGACTCATTGATAGCAAACACATTATTAAAGGGACATTCCTGAGTTTGCTGCAATTTTTAAGATGTGATCGACTAACCTTTTGACAATTGTAATTATATCAAATATATTTTTCTGCATAAAATATTAGTGGTTGTATATTAAACGTGTTTCTGATCGTTCTAATATCTGTACTACGTTAAATTTCATTTTATTTCCTAAAATATTTTTATCGTACGAAATTATTTGAAGACAAAATCCAGTTTGGCCTACTTACAAATATTAATAAGACCAGAAATACATTGAATATATCCAGACACTGATATTCTAAAAAAAAAAATATATGTAATATGTAAGATTAATCGTAGAACTATTTTATTAGTCGGAAACATCTTACAATGCAGCAAACTCAGCAATGTCCCTTTAACTGGGTTACTAAAGGCAAAACAATCAAATGGGTTTATGGCATGTATAGCATGGGTATGATAAACCAACATACCAACTTGTTTTGTGACATGGATACTATGGGTAAGTTATAGGATAAACCAAAATACCAAATTGGTTTGTGATATGGATATTATGGGTATGTTATAGGATAAACCAAAATACCAAATTGGTTTGTGACATGGATAGTATGGGTAAGTTATATGATAAAGCAACATACCAAATTGGTTTGTGACATGGATACTATTGGTAAGTTATACGACAAACCAAAATACCAAATTGGTTTGTGACATGGATAGTATGGGTAAGTTATATGATAAAGCAACATACCAAATTGGTTTGTGACATGGATACTATTGGTAAGTTATACGACAAACCAAAATACCAAATTGGTTTGTGACATGGATAGTATGGGTAAGTTATACGACAAACCAAAATACCAAATTGGATTGTAACCCCGATCAGTCATTTGATAAATGTTAAATGTCTTACGATAACACGGTCTGCATATTCCAGTTGGGCATCCAATGGTGTCGAGCATTTCACCGCACAAACACGTAGGGTTGATTAGACGACCAGGACAAAAGGCACAAGCATCTGAAAGACGAGACGAATACAATACTTGAAACTTTAAAACTTTATTTCGGTACACCTAGGCCGTCAAACGACAGCATATGAGGAATTAGTGTATAATGGGTATTTATAGTGAAAATATGCTAACGGTTCTTCGTAGAATGTATACATGTACACATATGATACAGAATAGCTATATACACATTTTAAAAATGAAGACACATGGTGATAAGGCAATCAAATATAGAAGAAAGATTTTTACAAGCCAGTGTTTTTTAAAAGTATCAAACAGGGGTGGGAATTGGTGAACTGTAAAAAAAGTGGAAATCTAGAGGGGTTCCGGAAATTCTTGAAATCCTAGGTTAAAATCTGCGGCATCTGACACATTTTGGAGGAAAGGCCGATTAAAATGCGAGGAAACGCAATGTTCCATGAGAGGAAAACCGCTGAGGAGAATTCCTACCCCTTATCAAATGGTACTGGAGATGTCTGTCTATGGTTTACAGAATTTAATTGTAATTTATGAATTTTAACATTTTACTGAGGGTGAGTATGTTATTACAATTAAACAGTTTTCTGCATATAAGTGTGCTCGTTTTTAAAAAATAATAATATGTTGTTTTTTATATAAGAATTGTTCGTAATTTTTTGTGAATTTATCTGACTAAATTTGTGACTGTTATACATCGATAAATTCTATGATCTGTTTTACGTAATGACGTCCCAGCTGGCGTAATGATGTCATTTTCTGAGGTTTATCGAAGGATAACATTTGACGTCGCCCAATCAGAATTGAGGAAATCGTATAAACGCGGAATTTTTGTAATTATAATACTATGTTGTTGTTGTTTTTTTAATAAAAACATGTTGTTTGTTTTTAAAAATAATAATATGAATGTGTTCCATTAAAGTGGCAGACCGTAGTTTCAAGCCGTGAAAAATTATAACACTACGTTTGGGTCATGACAAACGTGTAACACTTTTGGATAATGTTACAACAGAGTGACACATGGGTCTGTGACATCAAAACAAAAAAAACCCATAAACGTGACTTCTCAGAAAAATGTGCGTTTTTTTTTTTTTTTTTTTTTTTTTGCGGTTTTTTTTTTTTAATATGAAAATAAAAATCAATTTCGCTGTATTAAACAAACTAAGGTGACTGGGAACATATCAGATGTACTGAAATTACAAATCTGACACGGCTATTGGGGTCAGACATTTGGTCATGTTGATATACAGTGTTAGAGAGCAAACCCGCTGCATAGCACATAATAGCACACACCACGACCTTTAATATACCAGTCGTGATGCATTGGCTAGAACGAGAACTAGCCCAATAGGGTCCACCGACGGTAATCGATCCCAGACCGACCGCGCATCAGGCGTGCGCTTTATCTCTTTAACTTTGACTAGCGATTAGAGAGAGAGAGAGAGAGAGAGAGAGAGAGAGAGAGAGAGAGAGAGAGAGAGAGAGAGAGAGAGAGAGAGAGAGAGAGAGAGAGAGAGGGAGAGAGAGAGAGAGAGAGAGACAGAGATAGAGACAGACAGACAGACAGACACACACACACACACACACACACACACACAGACGGATATATAAGCATACAGAGACAGAGCTATTGACGCAGCGAAGGATAATGGGTTTTTTACATAAATGTTTTAGCCATAACTTAAACGTTCTGGGATGCCAAATATATACTCTTCAAAAGAAGAAACGCAAAACCACATTGTCGTAACATTTGGAGAATTGATTTAATTATTGAATGGTGAGTCCGATAATTACCAAATGTTGCAGGATTGTTCACAATTCACTCTAGTCCATTGTGAGTAAGTGATAGGACACACCACCAAGGTCAAGGTCATCTGGAGTCAATACCGGGTGTGGCCTCCGCGTGTGTTGACAACTGCCTGACACCGCCTGCCCATTGAAGCAACCAGAGTACGGATGACGTCCCGGGGGATGGTGGCCCACTCGGCCTGCAAGGCTGCTGCCAGCTCGGGCAGGGTCTGGGGCTGTGGTTGTCGCTGTCGGAGGCGTCGGTCCAACTCGTCCCATAGATGCTCAATTGGGTTCAAATCCGGTGATATCGATGGCCAAGGAAGGACATTAATGTTGTTGTTCTGTAGGAAAGCCGTTGTGAGACGTGCTGTGTGAGGCCTGGCGTTGTCATGTTAGAACACTGCGTTGGCGTTGGCCATAACTGGAACGATGTGTGGCCGGAGGATCTGGTCAATGTAGCCCTGTGCATTCAGGTTGCCCGGCACGTGGACCAGGTCAGTTCTGCCAGTGTGTGAGATGGCTGCCCACACCATGACACTACCCCCGCCGAATCTGTCCACTTCCTGCACGCAGTTTGCCGCATAACGTTCACCACGACGCCTATACACGCGACATCTTCCATCATGACGTCGGAGCAGAAATCGGGACTCGTCACTGAACCACACCTGTCTCCATCGCAGTTGAGGCCATTGTCGATGAATCTGGCACCACTGCAGTCGGAGTCGACGGTGTTGTGTGGTGTTAAGATGACACCTCGAACTGGACGTCTGGCACGAATTCCTACCTCACGTAGGCGGTTCCGTACGGTCTGGTCGGATATCCTGCGCAAACCTGGTATTGCTGCGGCTGTGGAGGTGGCAGTAGTCAATCGTTCCCGAAGGTGGCGTACCCGGATGTAGCGGTCCTGCCCGGGGGTAGTGACCCGTGGTCGACCGGATCTAGGGAGGTCACGTGTTGATCCATGTTGCTGGTAACGGTCCCACAGTCTGGAGATGGTGCTTGGGGACACATGGAATGCCCTGGCAACGGCCGTTCTGGATTCGCCTGCGTCTAGTCGGCCGATGGCATTGTTTCTCTGCGGTTCACTGAGACGTGGCATGTCCTGGATTGTCAACTGTCGGCCAGATACAGAGGCCAGGCAAGCGAACACCCTGCACTTTTATACTGTCGGTGTTCATGTTGCACGTGCAGACAACGCACGTGCAGTGGTGACATGGTTTGCACGTGGCTGAGTTTTTGCGAATATTCACATTTTGGAACTTTATTGTACAGTAGCTGCGTTTTATCGAATGTAACCGTGGGAATGTGTTTGGGACATGCAATGACCTTATATTCACAAAGCATGAACCGGTAGGAAACATAAAATCGGAGTTATAACCCATTTGTACCCTTTTGCGTTTCTTTTTTTGAAGAGTATATAATTAAAAAAACCATCTTACGTTTTCCTGATATGAAACTAGCAGACGTAGACGCCAGCAGCACAGCAGCTACCACAACCAACGACGCCAACAGAGAGGTCATTCTGATTCCGGAATTCAGAAGAGAAGAAACAACAAAAAGAGTGTAGTACCAGATCTGAATGCGAAACTGAACTAAAGATTCGGCATTTATACACAAATCTTGTTTCATATTTTTAATTTGTTTTCAGGTTTCATTAATCAAACAGCTTACGTCATAAATGTGGATTACGTGCCACCACCATGTAGTCCTGTTATATGATCCTAGTAGATAGGGCGGTTCCAGAAATGCAAATAGAGGGATAAGACTTCATTTACGGCCATTTGAAACCCTTTGATAGATATTCTAAATATTATCTGACATACTGTAAACAGTTTAGAATAACAAAATTATTTTTAAAAACTTATTTCATTTTAAATTGACTATTTGGTGTCAAACACCCACCTCGCTACATACCCACCCCCTACATGGAAGACCCTTCCTGAGATAGTTATACAAATGCATGTGTTGTAAAAAACAAAAAACAAACAGAAGCCAAATATGTATTAGTCAGTTTGACAGTGACGGGTTACGCCATCAGAAAATACCAGGAATTAAACGTTTTAAATATTAGTTTTACTCCAACTCGGAACGTGTTTTAAAAATGTCGAGTCATCATAAGTAAGGGTGAGACATTGTCTGACTCCTTAAACTGTTTTTATGAACGATTGTATGTTGTTTTAATTTTTGTAGATTATGATAGAGCAGAAAAAGAAGGAAAGAGATATTTAAAAAAAACCCAGATGAGTACATTGTTAAAGGGACATTCCTGAGTTTGCTGCATTGTAATTTCTACGGTTAAACATACATATTAAATATATTTTCATGTTTCAAATATCAGTGTCTGTATATTTAATGTGTTTCTGGCTATTCTTAATATTTGTAAGAAGCCCAAAGTGGATTTTGTTTTAAAATAATTTTGTACGTACGAAAATATATTTTAGGAAATAAAATGAAATTTAACCCAGTACAAATATTAGAACGATAACAAACATGTTTAATATACAGCCACTAATAGAATATGCAAAAAACATATTCGATATTTAATTACAATCGTTAAAAAGTCTCTGTTAGTCAATAACATCTTAAATATTGCAGCAAACTCAGGACTGTCCCTTTAAACCAAATATATTTATTTGATATTTTACCTTATGGTTCTTTCGACAATTGGTCGATGGAGAAAGAGGAAACGGCCGTTTCAACTCTTAATAAAAAGATGATTTAAGTAAGTAAGTAAAGGAAGAAACAAACAAGGAACATTCAATAAACTAACTAACAAAACGATGATGATGATGATGATCAATTAAACAGTAAAAGTTATTTTTTTTATACCTTCACCAAAGACATGACAGTAAATAGAAGAAAAAAAACGCGGCCTTTAATATACCAGCCGTGGATCACTTTTTCTTGATTAGATCCACTGTGGGCGATCATACCCACTAGAGACAGAGACACAGGGGAGAGAGAGAGAGAGAGAGAGAGAGAGAGAGAGAGAGAGAGAGAGAGAGAGAGAGAGAGAGAGAGGTAGGTTACCACTAACAACAAAGGGATATGTTATATACAGTTTCTCATATATAGGATAGTACATACCAAGACGTTTGATGTACTAGTGGTGTAGTTTAAACGAGCACATCGAGGGCCTGCGATCAACGACGTGTTATACATCAGGCGAGCGCTGTGCTACTGAACTTCCCGAACTTTGTTTTGTTCAACAACACTAGATTATACTGATTTACTAAGTATCGGCTACTGGATGTCAAATATTTGGTTATTCTGACATATAGTCTTATAGAGGAAACCCGCTATGTTTTTCCGTTAGTAGCAAGGGACCTTTTATATGCACAGACAGGATAGCACATACCACTGTCTTTGATATACCAGCCATGGCTGAACTACACACACGCACACACTCTCGCATACACACAGACACACACATACACAGAGAGAGAGAGAGAGAGAGAGAGAGAGAGAGAGAGAGACACACACATTTGCACACATACATAGGCACTTACACACACACAGACAGACAGGCAGACGCACAGACACACCTAGGAGGTAATATATCTGCGTATATCGCTATGTTTCTTTCTGCCTTTGTGTCTCTCGCCCTGCCTATCTATCTTTCTCTATGTCTGTTCACATATATAATTATGTATTTTTCTGTCGGTATGTCTATCTATCTATCTATCTGCGCTGGGATATCAATACCATTGCCGCCCAGGTGAATCACCACCAAAGACAGCTGATAACTCAACATCGAACTAATCATCTCCTCGGGTATACGGTCCGACCGCATCCCGCCCCTGCCAAAAACCGGCACTCCACCGACACCCGCGATATCTAGGCGGGTCCATAACAAACTTGAGACTGAACAGGATTTACGTGTTATGACATAAACATGACTACTACCTAAAACATGTAACGCTTAGCGTTTTTTAACCAAAACAAACACTATAAGGGATTACCCTTCAAATTAGCTAGCTAGGTTAGTATACCCCCCCCCCCTTCTCCTTGTTTTGTATTATAAGCCAAGGATAGGGGCGGGGGGTGTAGGGGTGGCTTTGAAAGCCGTTGGATATTCATAGAATAGGGATTTAAGACATTAGGAACAACCTTAACACCAACTAGGGACAACAAACACATGGCACGCACGTAAATTGCATCATCTGTACATAGGGTGCATTTGTCTAATTATAACAATGCATTCGCCCACATACTAAAACAATAATGGCCCAGCACGTACTTATTAAGGAGTCGGGCAAAAGAAAACCGGCTCCGAGTACACAATTGCAATGCACCTTGAGGGAACTGGACAAAAGAATACCGGCTCCCTTTACCCAACCCTAAATTCCTTGCTGCTGGCGGAGGCACCAAGGGCACAAGAACGGGAGAGATAGAAGAGAAGTACAACATATGGAGCAGAGAGCGTCAAGAGACGGAATCCAGGGAAACCACCAGGATCGCCGACCTTGCCTCCTAGACATACACAATTGCGCTGAGTCTCCCCTGGGTTGTCATACCACGATCGGAAAAGATCAGGCCCTTTCTAAGGACCACATGGGCAACCTATGGAGACACCTCATCATCTTCTCGGCCTACGTACATTCATTCATTCATGTATTATATCAATGTCCTCCAGTGGCGTCGTTAAACAAGTGTTGGTAATTTGTTTCACTATACGTAAATATGACACCTAGCTGATAAGCCCTATCTGTGGAGAGTATTAGTACAATATCAACAGGAATATATATTGCATTCATTGACTCAAACAAGCTTGATTTTGTGCAGTCCTCGAATAGGCGGTGCAGGGAGGATAAAATAGTATTCTGTTGTGCTCACATCGGTCATGACTACTTGATCCATTCATTTATTTTAAAAAAGGATCCTGCACATCAGTGTGAGCACTGTCAGTGTACACCGGGGTTATGCCATATTTTGGTAGAGTGCAATCATCTGATCGAAACAAGAAAAAGTTATACATGTACTAGTATTTGGAAGACGAAATGTGATAGAATCATTTCGATTCAACCGACCTCGGTAACGTCGTGGTTAGGCCATCGGTATACAGGCTGGTAGGTAATGGGTTCGGATCCCAGTCGAGGCATGGGGTTTTTAATCCAGATATCGTCTCCAAATCCTGAGTGAGTGCTCCGCAAGGCTCAGTGAGTAGGTGTAAACCACTTGCACCGACCAGTGATCCATAACTGGTTCAAGAAAGGCCATGGTTTGTGCTATCCTGCCTGTGGGAAGTGCAAATAAAATATCCCTTGCTGCTAATCGGAAAGAGTAGCCCATGTTGTGGCGACAGCGGGTTTCCTCTAAAAATCTGTGTGGTCCTTAACCATATGTCTGACGCCATATAACCGTAAATAAAATGTGTTGAGTGCGTTGTTAAATAAAACATGTCTTTCTTTCTTTCATTTCGATTCCATTCTGAACTTTTCTTCGTGATATTGAATTGTATTTTACATTTCAATTTTACTTATCTGTTATATTTGTATTTTTGCACAGTTCTTTCTTTCTTTGCATTGTGTCTTTACATTTTATTTTAAGTTAACATTTGAATTTTCATATTGATGTTGATTTACCTTTGTTTGACACCAAATAACCTATGTATTGTTCGTGTTGGAATGTTGTTAAACATACATTCATTCATTCATTCATTCAATCATTAATTCATTTATTCTTCCATTCGTGCATTCGTTCATGCATGCATTCATTCATTCATTCATTCATTCATTCATTCATTCATTCATTCATTCATTCATTCACTGACGTGAGTTCCAAGCATTGTTAACTGTTCATCTAGTTTATTTCCAATAGCATACCTATTAAAGGTAGTACTAAACCAAATAACTTCCGGCTGGGTCAGAGTCCGAGGTGCACCCAACTTATGATAGAGAAGTGAAGACCACAAGTTCTGTGACTGGTGATTAATGTGACTGTGTTGGTTGTAAAAAATAGTTTCATCTGGGCAGAAAATGTATACAATTTTATTTCATCTGGTGCCACTGTGTCAAGTAGCCTTTTCCTTAAAACATGTATGGGATACCTGTAAAAAAAAGTGCTCGAATTTTGTGCGGAACTAGGGTAGTCAAAGACCCCACCAGTTATCTCAGAAATGAGCTGCTTGACCCCCAATTTTTATCTGATTAACTTTCAGGGTGAGGGCGTATATGTCGATTGATACGCTGTGTGTGGGAGTTTTAGCCACATGTTACTATTGTCGTCTATGGGATTTGCTTTGATAGTATACACCCTGAAGGTTTTCTAAACAGATGGTCATTGCAGTAAATGAGTTTTAACGGAATGATTTATTGAAAATGTAAACCAATTAACTATGCATGTACACAACATACATAAAAGAGCATACACAACCAGCCCATAGTAAGTATCTTCAAGGATAATATTTTTGTTTATTATGTGTTAGAAATATAATACATCGCATTTGTACACAGCGTTGCATACCACATACATTTTATGAGGTGTCCGTTATATCAGGATACACTGCAGAAACAACAGTTTCAATTTGGTTGTCATATTATATCAGAACACGTAAGATCATGTCAGCCATAAAAATGTCCAATTTGACACCTCGTGAGAAAGTAAACAAAATATAATGTTCTGTACTAGTCGATAACTGGCACATCTCGGATATTAGCAGTCGGATCCTGTTCCTTATATTGCACTTTCTATTTATGTATGTATGTATTTATTTATTTATTTATATATTTATAATTATTATTATTATTATTATTGTTATTGCTGTTGTTATTATCATTATTATCAGTAGTATGTATTTATAATTATTATCAGTATTATTATGTATTTATTACTATTATTATTATTATTATTATGTAAATATTATTAAGTATTTATTTATTAATAATAATAGTAATAGTAGTAGTAGTAGTAGTAGTAGTAGTAGTAGTAGTAGTAGTAGTAGTAGTAGCAGTAGTAGTAGTAATTACTAGTAGTAGTAGTAGTAGTAGTAGTAGTAGTAGTAGTAGTAGTAGTAGTAGTAGTGTTATTATTTGTAATGATTTTTTTTTGCATTATATTAGTAAACATGTAACATGTTTTGATATTCCGTCTACGGATTGGTGCATACAAAAAAGGTTGTCTACTAATGGAACTACTAATGGAAAAATACAGCGGATTTCCCCTCTATGACTATATGTCAGAAGTTTAAAAAATGTTTAACATCCAATAGCCAATGATTAATAAACCGAGGTGTTGTAGTGGTCTCGTTAAACAAAACACAGTTTAATCGTATCATATATACTTCCAATCTTGCTACTAATGCGAACATGTGACTGGTTTCCTCTCTACGATTATGTGAGAATTACCAACTGTTTGACATCCAATAGCCAATGATTAATAAACCGAGGTGTTGTTGTGGTCTCGTTAAACAAAACACAGGCCATATGGTTAAGGACCACATATATATTGAGATCTGGGAAATCCGTTGTAGCCACTTCATGGGCTACTCATTTCGATTAGCAGCAAGGGATCTTTTAGAGGCACTATCCCATAGAAAGGACAGCACATACCACAGCCTTTGATGTACCAGTCGTGGTGCACTGGCTGGAACGAGAAATATCCCAATGGGCTCACTGACGGGGATCGATACCAGACCGGCAGCGCATCAAGTGGACGCTTTACCACTGGGCTACGTCCCGCCCCCTCTGGATGTTTAATGCACCAATAATGTCAGCTACACTATTGTATTGTCTTGTCTAATGAGTATGGTAGTCCGAGATGGAAGGTGATGGTGATGATATATGCACCAATAATGTCAGCTACACTATTGTATTGTCTTGTCTAATGAGTATGGTAGTCCGAGATGGAAGGTGATGGTGGTGATATATGCACCAATAATGTCAGCTACACTATTGTATTGTCTTGTCTAATGAGTATGGTAGTCCGAGATGGAAGGTGATGGTGATGATATATGCACCAACAATGTCAGCTATACTATTGTATTGTCTTGTCTAATGAGTATGGTAGTCAGAGATGGAAGGTGATGGTGATGATATACATACATATATACATAAGCATGCACATGCACACGCACGCACACACACACACACACACACACACACACACACACACACACACACACACACACACAGATATAATACGTATAGTTAAATGTGAATCATACATGCTAATAATAACACTAAATCGTCATACTTTATTTTGAATTATGTTTTTTATCCATAAACGATAACGCTCAATAAGACAACTTGCCCATAAAAAATGACGTCATCAGATATGACATTTCCTGACGACGTATGTTTACGTTCATCATGTATGTGGGTATGTATATCTTTATGTATAGATGTATGTATGTATGTATGTATGTATGTATCTATGTATCTATCTATCTATATATCTATATCTGCTTCATGATTTCACAGATCCCACTAATATTAGCATACACTAGTATATATAAACACTAATGTTGTTGTTCACTTGAAGTTGTTTTGTCAAACAACTTGTTTTCTTCAGTTGCAACCCTCACTTTTGCTACACATACACATAATGAGTAATTACAACACAATACATGAAGTCGTATTTAATATTGCTGAAGTTCAAATTCAGTGCTTATAAAACGTTTAGAGTTCAGCTCAATCTGTAATGACGACACACGGATACAATTTGTATGGCGTTGTCATGAAATACGCGTCTCAGACTCTATTAGGTTTTATAAGCACCAGGCCGGATTGTTCTTCTGGGTTTTTCCAGTCCCAAATAGTGCACACCACGACGGGTATATCGATACTGGCCCGCGCTTATAAAACGTTACTTGCTCTCTAATGACGCCACGTGCATATAATTTCTATGGCGTCGTCGTGATGTCAGTGTCTCAAATTTTATTAGATACTGGAGTCTAGACTCAAAAGTGGTATAAGCACCAGACCTGAACCTGGATGTTACTCTCCTAACGTGAACTCTCCATAACATACTCAGATGTAGTGAACAAATGGTATCTTGAGTATTTTCATCTTACTAATAAAGCGCATTGTGTACAGACAACAGCCCATAAGAGATATACGTTTTGGTTTCATTGTTTCTTAACATGCAAACAGCATGTGCTCATTGAGTTTTTACTTCATTTTTCGGCAATGCTGCAAGTTTCTTCATAAATTAAAAAATGATTTATTAAGTAATTAATACAGGTTTTCATAATACATGTCACTACAACGTTTCATGAGTTGTAGCTTAGCTCATTTGTGGAAGGTCAGGAGTGTAACAACACATGTTTAATGTGGGTCCATGTTGTTAAACCAGATAACTGGCGGCTGGGTCAATGTTCGAGGTGCACCGAACTTTTGATAGAGAAGTCCTGTGATTGGTGATCAATGTTAGTGTGTTGGTTGTAAAACAAAATTAGTTTCATCTGGGCCACACATTTATGCAATTGTATTTCATCTAGTGCCACTGTGCCAAGTATCCTTTTGCTTGAAACACGTATGGGGTACCAGTAAAAATTTTCTCAAATTTTGTGCGGAAATAGAGTAGTCATAGACCTACTCGTTATCTCTGAAATGAGCAGCTTCACCCCCATGAGCTTCTGATTCAATTTAAGGGTTAGATGCGGTAGTATTTATATTCGTGGTGTTTATGTCGATTGATACGCTGCAGGTAGGAAGATTAGCCACATATATTACTGTTGTCGTGTATGGAATTTGATTTGCTAGTATGCACCCTATAATGTGCCTGACAGAAGACATTGATTCTAATTTCGTTACATGTCTTCGATGTGACGTATAAGTGTAACTACTCTAATGTTTGCTTTTAATACGAGGCTTGATTTTGTCATTTATGCAAATAGTTACAAACAGTTACCTAAATTTTGTCTTATTGTTAGGTCAAAGAAAATGAAGTTCTGATCTCTTGTCAGCGCGCGCGTCGATTTTGACCTCGCGTGTCAACATTTGTTTTATTATTTTTATTTCCCGCGGTATGATGTCTAATTTAGTTGGTTTACAGAATCCCCCGTACTACTGTTTAGGAAAATATTTAGGGTATCAAGACAAAGAATGGGGCACCATGGTCATTGAGGATGGATCAAGGTAGATTAAGAAGACGTAAAAAACTAAATATACCCTTCTTTTCTGTGCAATCCATGCTTTACAAAAACAGGAGAAAAAACAATTCTGGAACTTGTATCCGACCAGAGACCGACTTGTTTTTGGTCTTGCACATAGATTCAGAATAAACGTTTTCCGTGTGTTCTATGTACATACTTCTGTCTGATTAAAAGCATATCATATCGCATTTTAACCCTAAAAACAGTTAAATGGGCATATGCATTTTAACTTGAAATATGTCAGGAGGGTAATAATATACAACTATTTAGCATGTTGAACGATTATTTCTAGTGCTGTTTGTGGAGATATCTAGCCAATATGTTGGTCATTTCTTCAGAATGATCTGGAAACCAAAACGATATGGCTAATCGTACACAGACATCTTGAAGCACCATGCTCCATTTTGTGTAAAGCAACTGAAGAAATTGTTTCACAAATGGTAATGTTCACATGGTTCTAAAGTGTTGTTTTAACCATATATTGTTTACTTGGTTAAAATCTGAATTTTAAAAGCATAAACATAGTTTTTGTTTTGAAACAAAGAACTTGGTTTTAGTTGAAAAGAAATATCAAAATAGGTTTCGTACATATCCATGATTGCTGTGGATTTTAATCAAATATGGTGTCACTCAAAAGAGACATTGTTTATCTTCACCCAGTTTTAAAAGTGTCAGTCTGTCTTTTGTCTCTCTCTCTCTCTCTCTCTCTCTCTCTCTCTCTCTCTCTCTCTCTCTCTCTCTCTCTCTCCTTACGCTATCTCTCTTTCGCTCTCTCTCTCATTCTCTCGCTCTCCTTACGCGCGCTCTCTCTCTCTCTCTCTCTCTCTCTCTCTCTCTCTCTCTCTCTCTCTCTCTCTCTCTCTCTCTCTCTCTCTCTCTCTCTATATATATATATATATATATATATATATATGTCTCTCACACGCTCTCCCTACCTCTTACCCTCCCTTTTTGACTTCCCCAGTATCTGATGTGTGTTTATACACCCATGCGTGCTGCAATAATGACAGAAACTGATCGTGCTTGCTGTTTTATTTGATAATTAAACAGCATTCTGCGTCTATGTGTAGTGCCACCTGAAAAACGCCGATTCCGTGTGTGATACTGATCTAGTACGTGGTACTGACGACGTACGTGATACTGCTCCAGTACGTGATAGCTATCTAGTACGTGGCAGGACCAGGCATAGGGTATTGTCTACATTTGCAGACCGGACATCCCGTGGCATGACTGTGACAGAAGCCGTACTGACAGTACATCATACACATTACAGGACTGCAGTCATTGTTATCTGAAATATAATTAAATGAAAATAATAAATAAATAAATAAATAAATAAGGGCCACAGATAAGTTAAACTTTGCTTTAATAATAATGCAATGTGTCTCCAATAGGTAAGATTCCTCGGCAATCATGCATCCCGTTAAAAAAAAGCTCAGAAATATTAAAGGGACATTTCTGAGTTTGCTGCACTTTTTAAGATGTTATCGACTAACTGACTTTTTGACGATTGTAATTACATCAAATATATTTTTTTCTGCATAAAATATTAGTGGCTGTATATTAAACGTGTTTCTGATCGTTCTACTATTTGTACTAGGTTAAATTTCATTTTATTGTCCAGTTTGGGCTTCTTACAAATATTAAGATGACCAGAAACACATGGAATATACAGACACTGATATTCTAAAGAAGAAAATATATTTATATGTAAGTTTAATCGTAGAAATATATTATTTTTCGGAAACATCTTACAATGCAGCAAACTCAGGAATGCCCCTTTAAATGTTATAATACAATAATGAAGAACGAGATGTATGGTTTAATCTATTTTTCTGTATACTTTGTATTCCAAATACGGAGAACAAGTGTAATACAAAATAACTATGTTGCAAACATTGCAAACTTTATCCGAAAATATTCAGTATGTATAGTCTACACAAACCAAACAAATTACGTCATTATTCATCAGAAAATAATAGTAACTATGTCACAAGTATTGGTGGTTGTTGTTTGTTTGTTTGTTGTTGTTGTTTTTTTTTGTTTCTTTTTACCAAAAAAGTAATTTTAATACAGGTTTTCTATACCTTATTATTATTGTGTTTATTATTAGTAGTATTATTATTAGGCTATTTTTATATCTATAACTGAAATAGCCTTTATTGGAAATTAAACTATACGAAATGTAATTTTCCGATTCTTTTATTACAACTTAGTTTTCTTTTTTGAATGTACTTTATTTTAAATTTAAATTTAAATGTCTTACATGTACACTGTCTGCAGCTTCCGGTTGGGCATCCATTTCTGTTGAGCAGTTCACCACACTGACAGCCAACTGGAGGGATGGAACACACAGAACATGCAGCTGAAAGTAATCAAATACAATACGTGTTGAGAACACATTCGTTAATTGATCCCTATGAACTGTATGTTTATGGCTAATTAAGTATATATATATATATATATATATATATATATATATATATATATATATATATATATATATATATATATATATATATGTATGTATATATGTATGTATGTATGTATGTGTGTATGTATGCATACATGCATATAATAATAGTATAATAATAATAGTAATACTAATTACAATATCAGGATATCTAATACGACTGTACATATTGCTGAACACTAAAAGGTGGAGTATATAATCATATCAAGTCATTCAAACACGTCAAGTATGAAAACGAAACAGAACTGTCCAAGTACATATGGGAGCTGAAGCGGAAGGAAGCCCAGTACACCATAAGCTGGAGGATAATAAAGGAACCAAACACTAAAAGGTGGAGTATATAATCATATCAAGTCATTCAAACACGTCATAATTGTCTAAGTGCATATGGGAGCTGAAGCGGAAGGGAGCCCAGTACATTATAAGCTGGAGGATCGTAAAGGAATCAAACACTAAAAGGCGCCTTTTAGGGCAGTGCAACTTATGTGTAGATGAAAAATTAACTATACTGTGCATAAAAGGAGAGAAAAGCCTCCAAAAAAAAATCTGAACTCTAGCGTCACAAAAAAACGCGCTATGCTCGTAATGATGCCTCATTTCCATTTCGACGTAGACGAGTTACAAGATAACATGACTAAGCCTGCCGAATCGAAACATTGCAATAGGCCGCCTCCAGTTAGGTGAATCGCAGTCGCACGCCACATGAACGTCCATCAGAGCACCATTTCACTCTGGGACGGGTACCAGCAGTTTCAGTCAGTTGAAGACCGGCCCAGAAGTGGAAGACCTCACATAACAACTGCAGCACAAAATCGCTATATCCGGGTTCTGCACTTGCGTCACCGAACTGCCACAGCAACGAACACTGCTGGACGCATACCTGGTTTGAGAAGGGTGTCTGCACAAACCATTGGGAACCGACTTGGAGAAGCTGGTTTACGGGGTAGGAGACCGTATGTTGGCCCCGTCCTGCGACATCAACATCGACATTTACGTGTTCGCCGGTGCACGAATGTACATGGATGGAACTTGGGAAACTAGCGGCAAGTATTGTTCAGAGAGGAGTCACGTTTCCTTCTACAGCAACGTGATGGACGACGACGTGTTTACAGACGCCGCAATAAACGTTTTACCAACAACTAAGTCGCCCAAGTTGATATATTCGGTGGAGGGAGTGTCATGACGTGGGGAGCTGTCTCATACACCGGCAGGAGTGAACTTGTGTTCGTACAAGGCAACCTGACAGCTGTACGCTGTCGGGATGAAATTCGTCGCTGTCACATGCTTCCCATTTTGGACAGAAAGACCTCTTTCAGCAGGAAAATGCCAGGCCGCATACGTCAAAGTGTAACAATGGATTTCCTACCGAATGAGAACATTAATGTGTTGCCATAGGCATTGGATATCTATGGGACGAACTGGACAGCGTGACCCGGAGCCTCAGACGCTTCCGCAACTGTCACATGCACTGCAGGAAGAATGGCCTAGGATTCCACGTGCCCGGATTCAGAGACTCATTTAGTATATGCCAAGGAGATGTCGCGCAGTGATTGCTGCTGCTGGTAGCCACACAATGTACTGACGAAAACGCCAGTCCATAGCAAGAAAATTGTCACATACTCATGTCAAATTTGACTGTGATACAGTCATAAATAACGAAATTATGCCACTTTGTATTAAAGAGATAATTCCATGAATATTTCGCCTATGCGTTTCTTTTTTGACAGAGTGTATTTATATAATTAGCTAAAACTAATAGCAAATACAGTCAAATGCAATTAAGAATGTTCTCTTATTTCTTTTTACGTGCATGGGGTATGAACAAAACAAAAATAATCCGTAAAACTGTGTGAATTTTGCGGATGATGTTTTTTTTTAATACTAAAATGGACGTAAATGAAATAACAGACAATACTTACAATTAAATGTGAATTATACTTGCTAATAATAACACTAAAAGTTCATACTTTATTTTGAATTACTTTTGGTCCATAAACAATAACACTCAATAAGACAATTTGTCCATATAAACTGACGTCATCAAATATAACGCTCCCTGACTACGTATGTTTTACGTCCATCGAGAAATGAACAAACTCCTGTTGCTACGTCTAATTAAATGGGATGACGTTATATAACAATGAATGTAACGGGAATTTAATTATCACGTGTTACGAGCACATTGCTTAACTGTTCATCAGCTACAACTGAATATCGAATTCAGTCAAATACAACACGTGTTAAGAGCACATTGCTTAACTGTACATCAGCTGCAACTGAGTATAAAATGCAATCAAATACAGCACGTGTTATGAGCGCATTGGTTAATTGATTATCAGCTACAACTGAGTATCGAATTCAGTCAAATACAACACGTGTTAAGAGCACATTGCTTAACTGTTCATCAGCTACAACTGAGTATAAAATGCAGTCAAATACAGTACGTGTTAAGAGCGCATTGCTTAACTGTTCATCAGCTACAACTGAGTATAAAATGCAGTCAAATACAGCACGTGTTAAGAGCACATTGCGTAACTGTTCATCAGCTGCAACTGAGTATAAAATGCAGTCAAATACAGCACGTGTGAAGAGCGCATTGGTTAATTGATTATCAGCTACAACTGAGTATCGAATTCAGTCAAATACAACACGTGTTAAGAGCACATTCTTTACTGTTCATCAGCTGCAACTGAGTATAAAATGCAGTCAAATACAGCACGTGTTAAGAGCACATTGCTTAACTGTTCATCAGCTGCAACTGAGTATAAAATGCAGTCAAATACAGCACGTGTTAAGAGCGCATTGGTTAATTGATTATCAGCTACAACTGAGTATCGAATTCAGTCAAATACAACACGTGTTAAGAGCACATTGCTTAACTGTTCATCAGCTGCAACAGTATAAAATGCAGTCAAATACAGCACGTGTGAAGAGCGCATTGGTTAATTGATTATCAGCTACAACTGAGTATCGAATTCAGTCAAATACAACACGTGTTAAGAGCACATTCTTTACTGTTCATCAGCTGCAACTGAGTATAAAATGCAGTCAAATACAGCACGTGTTAAGAGCACATTGCTTAACTGTTCATCAGCTGCAACTGAGTATAAAATGCAGTCAAATACAGCACGTGTTAAGAGCGCATTGGTTAATTGATTATCAGCTACAACTGAGTATCGAATTCAGTCAAATACAGCACGTGTTAAGAGCGCATTGGTTAATTGATTATCAGCTACAACTGAGTATCGAATTCAGTCAAATACAACACGTGTTAAGAGCACATTGCTTAACTGTTCATCAGCTACAACTGAGTATAAAATGCAGTCAAATACAGCACGTGTTAAGAGCGCATTGGTTAATTGATTATCAGCTACAACTGAGTATCGAATTCAGTCAGATACAACACGTGTTAAGAGCACATTCTTAACTGTTCATCAGCTGCAACTGAGTATAAAATGCAGTCAAATACAGCACGTGTTAAGAGCGCATTAGTTAATTGATTATCAGCTACAACAGAGTATCGAATTCAGTCAAATACAACACGTGTTAAGAGCACATTGCTTAACTGTTCATCAGCTGCAACAGTATAAAATGCAGTCAAATACAGCACGTGTTAAGAGCGCATTGGTTAATTGATTATCAGCTACAACTGAGTATCGAATTCAGTCAAATACAGCATGTGTTAAGAGCGCTTTGGTTAATTGATTATCAGCTACAACTGAGTATCGAATTCAGTCAAATACAACACGTGTTAAGAGCACATTGCTTAACTGTTCATCAGCTACAACTGAGTATAAAATGCAGTCAAATACAGCACGTGTTAAGAGCGCATTGGCTAATTGATTATCAGCTACAACTGAGTATCGAATTCAGTCAAATATAACATGTGTTAAGAGCACATTGCTTAATTGATCATCATCAAAAACTGAGTATCGAATACAGTCAAATAAATCCGAGCAGCTGAAATCTTAATAGTAATCATGACCCTATCTCCCAGGCATGTGTGTGCAGGGCTTGGATTTTAAGCCATATGGTTATAATAATTAAAGTGTTAATGCACTTTTAATCTGAATTAAATGTTCTTTCCTATCCCAAACAAGGAAAACCACCCAACATTGAAAGGTAATTTATAATTCTGTTGCTGAAAACGTGACTGACCGATTGTGTGCATCTGTGGCGTAACAAGGAAGCGAAGAGCTGGCGAACTATTAGACTGGTACTGTCACGTCCATCTCACCCCACTGATCATGCCCAAGGGCGTAGCGTAGTCTGAAGTCTGGGGGAGTCTGGTATGAACATAGTGGATACATTGTTCTACATTTTCCGTGGTCACCAATATGTAAGGTTACCGGCTTCGGCGGTATAGTGGTTGGGTTGTCGGACACAAGGCTGGTGGGTACTCGGTTCGCAGCCCGGTACCGGCTCACATCCATAGCGTGTTTTAACGACTAAATGGGTAGGGGTAAGACAACTACACCCTTTTTTCTCTTTCATTAACCATTAACAACTAACCCACTGTCCTGGACAGACAATTCAGATAGATGAAGTGTGTACCCAGGGCAGTGTGCGTAAACCTTAATTGTATATAAGCACGACAATAAATTAATATAAAAAAGTTAAATTTTGCTTTGTTTAACGACACAACTAGGGTAAATTTATTTATTGATAATTCTGACATAATATTATAGTCTTAGAGAAGAAACCTTCCACACTTAGTGACAAGGGATCGTTTACATGAACCATTCTTCAGACAGTAGTACACTGGCTGAAGCAAGAAACAGTCCAATGTGCTCACCTACACGGATCGATCCCAAGCCGATCGCGCATCATGTTAGCGTTTTATCACTGGGCTACGTCCAACCTGAATAGAGATGTACACTTTCAAACCCACTCACACAAACACACGTACTCTCTCTCTCTCTCTCTCACACACACACACACACACGTAGACACGTACTCTCTCACACACACACACACACACACACGCTTACACACGTACTCTCTCTCTCACACACACACACACACACACACACTTACACACGTACTCTCTCTCTCACACACACACACACACACACACACTTACACACGCACCCCCCCCCCCCCCCGAGATAGAGAGGGGGAAGAGAGCTGTACATTTTCACACCTACTCACATACACATGCATACATACACACACACGCACAAACACACACACACACACACACACACACACACACACACACACACACAGCGAGACAGAAACACACAGAGAGATAGAGAGGGGTGAGAGAGCTGTACATTTTCACACCCACTCACAGACACATGCATACATGCACACACACGCACAAACACACACACACACACACACACACACACAAACAAAAACACACACGCACACGCACTCATGCACACACAAACACACACATACCACACACACACACATACACACACACACACAGACCACACACACAAACACAAACACACACACCACACATACGCACACATGTATGCACACACACACACACACACACACACACACACAGACCACGCACACAGACCACACACACACACATACGCACACACACAGATCACACACACACACAGACCACACACATACGCACACATGCATGCACACACACACATGCACACATATATACACGTAGCTACACACACCACTACACACCACCACCACCACCACCACCACCACCCTCCCCAAATAGCCCAATAGTCCGGAGCGACGTAGTAAGTGTTGTTCTTACTTCGTCCGGATCTTGTTGCAAACCCTATATATTATGAATGTATAACCTACCCCACTCACAAAATCCCGATTGGAGTACTTGCATCATTATTAACAAAATAAATCTTCAACGACAAACTTTAAAACAATATCCCCGCTATTTTAAATGTCTTATGTAGAGGAAAGCAACTCGTCGTTCAAGTTATGAAAAGTATAGACTTAAGATGCCCCGTACACTACACCCCCCCCCCCCCTCCCCCAGAATACGACCCAGGTCCCTCCTGTATTACTGGACAAACAGCCTAACTCGGAGAATAATAAATTACTGGACACATTTCCGTAATTCTCGAGCGCAATGTTTTAAACAGGTGTCGGGTTGAACGAGTACGAAGGCATGTCACGTAGGGGGCTTAGTCACGATTTTTAATGAGCTAAAGATTTACATATTAAACAAATTTAGAATCACAAACGTAAAGGTACTAATATATATATATATATATATATATATATATATATATATATATATATATATATATATATATATATGTTTTGTCTTTCTTTGTTCTGGTGTTGTCGTTTGTTGTTGTTGTTGTTGTTTTGTTGTTTTTGTGAGGAGGATGTGGAGTGTAAAAGTTATATCTTTAATTATACACCCAAAATATTTACTGCCATATAATTCAATGTGTACTATGTATTAATCTATATTATCTCTGTGTCTGTCTGTCTGTCTGTCTGTCTGTCTGTCTGTCTAAAACTTTGTGCTATGATAGGACATGCTACTGTGTATCCTCGAATTCGGTGATAATAACACATAGATTGATACATCTTATAAACAACTGTTAACCAGTTCCGAAGTATCTTCCTAACAGGATACATTATGTAATCAAGATATGTACACACGAACAAGTAAGTATACGCGCGAGAGAGGAAGGGAGAAAGAAAGAAACAAGGAGAGGGTGAAAGAGAAAGAGAGAGGCTGAAAAAGGAGACAGGAATTGGGGTGGGGCACGAGAAAAACAAAAGACAGACTGAATGAATTAATGAATAATGTTTAAATACAATGAAGCACAAACATAAATCGATAGATAAAAATAAATAAATAAATAAATAAATAAAAACGAACGAACGAACGAACGAACGAACGAACGAACGAACAAATAAATAAATGAAATTAATTTGTTTTTTTGTTTTTAAACATAGGCTATTGGATGCCAAAGGTAGGTATATGGATTTGACTATCACAGAACGAAAGATCCATAAAACAAATACATGACCGGCAGAGGGTACGCCATAAATATTATTTATAACAATGAAAAACAAATTATACCCTGTTTGAAAAGTAAGTTAAAAGTGCTGGGATGCGAAACTTAAAATTCCAAATTCTTACTTGGTGGTAACAAAAGTGCTGACGAGGACACCACCAGGGCAGCAACAACCACGACCAACGACGTCAACAGTGAGGTCATTCTGATTCCGGATTTCAGAAGAGAATAAACAGCAGAAGTATATATCACCAGAATGCCAAACAGAAAAACAAATTCGGTATTTATATAAGAATGTCTTGTTGTTTTGCGTTGTAAATGTTTTCGTGTTTAATTTATCAAAGACTTTACGTCAGAAATGTGTATTGCGTGACCGCGCCTCTGCTCATCCCCCCCCCCCCTTTCCAGGTAGTCGCGTCATAGGATCTTGGTTAATAGGACGGATCCAGAAATGCCTAACGGGGGTTGGGTAGGGTAATGGTTTGTAAGACTGAGTTTACGGTTCTTGAATCATTTGATTTAATTTTAAATATCATTTAAACCGTTAGAGAGCAAACTGTTATTTAAAACAACGTACATTTAATATTAGTTAGTTTATGTCTAACACCTTGCCCCCTCCTTCGAAATCCCTTCCAATGGCTGTGATATAAATGTATATGTGTGTTGTCAAACGGAAAATGTTTACTGTGACTGTGTCTGACAGTGACAATTTATAGCAGGACAAAGTACCAGCAATTGCGAGGTTGTTTAAACACAATTGTCACTCTGGTCCGGAACTTGTTTTTAAAAGTGTCAGAAGATATTACTTGTAATGCTAGATTCAGACTACCAATTGTTACAACAGAGTTGGCCAACTCGCCAATCTCTCGACATCTACGACTGTCAACTTGCTAGTCTGCTCGTTCTTACAACTGGATATTCTCGTCGTATACAACTTCTACAACCGATTAGATGTAATGCTACGATCAGACTACCATCTGTCACGACGGAGTTGGCAAACATTCTGCTCTCACGACTTCTACGACTGTCCAGTTGCTACTCTGACCGTTTTTACAACTCCATTCTCGCCGTATACAACTCCTACGACCGATTAATGGTAATGCTAGTCACAGACTACCAACTGTCACGATGAAGTTGGCTGACTCATCTATCTCACTTCTACAACTATCCAGTTGCTAGTATGAGCAGCCTTCTGGTCGTATACCACTCCTACGACCGATTAATGGTGATGCTAGTCACAGACTACCAACTGTCACGACGAAGTTGGCTGACTCATCTATCTCACTTCTACAACTATCCAGTTGCTAGTATGAGCAGCCTTCTTGTCGTATACCACTCCTACGACCGATTAATGGTGATGCTAGTCACAGACTACCAACTGTCACGACGAAGTTGGCTGACTCATCTATCTCACTTCTACAACTATCCAGTTGCTAGTCTAGGCACCCTTCTCGCCGTATACAACTCCTACGACAGATCAGTTGTTAATCTGAGCACACCCGTCGTAAGTTTAGAGTGGTGGAAATTTAAAAAAGGCAACCGTTGAGTTAGCCAACCTCGTCGTGACAGTTGATACTCTTAGATTAGCATAACTTTGCAAACTGTTTTAATAAAACGATTTTGTTTAGATTATTTTAGAAATGAAACGCAAGGTAATGCTGTTTTTAAAATTGAAATCACACATTGCTTCTATTTTATTGATAAGATCATCCATTCCCGTGGTCATCATTTTTTTTAACACAATCGTTGGTGAGAACAGGATGCGTTATTTTTGATAACACATAGTTGTTTACACTACACACGTACGTATGCTTCATGATTTCACAGATCCCATACATTGTCATGCCAGGAGTATAACAATTGTCAGCATCATTATAGTACACATTTATGAAATTATTAATTACTTTTAAAAATTGTATTATGGCATTTTTCTGCAAATGATAGCAAATACAACTAATATTAGCATACACTGTTATATATGATTACTAACGTTGTTGTTCAAACAACATTTTTTCATCAGTTGCAACCCTCACTTTTGCTACACATAAACATATTGAACTATTAACGAAATTGCATATCAGAATATAATTACCTACAGTAATTACAACAAAATGCACGATATCGTACTTAATATTACTCAAGTTTAAAGTGACACGCATACAATTTGTATGGCGTTCCCATGACGTTCACGTCTCAGACTATTAGAGACTCGAGTCTAGACTCTAAATGTTTTATAAGCACCAGGCCTGGACCTGAATGTTACTCTCCTGACGTGAACTATCCATAACATTTCAGAAATGAGCAGCTTGACCCCCATTTGCTTCTGATTCGCTTTAAGGGTGAGGGTGGTAGTATTTATATCGGTGGTGTTTATGTCGATTGATGCGCTGCAGGTAGGAGGTTTAGCCGCGTATGTTATTATTATCGTTTATGGGATTGGATTTGGTAGTATGCACCCTATAATGTGCCTGGCAGAAGACATTGACTCTATTTTCGTTACATTTCTTCGATGTTAAAGTATAAGTGTAACTGCTCAGTTTGCTTTTAATACGAGCCTTGATTTTGTCATTTTTATGAATGCAAATTGTTAAAAACAATTACCTAATTTTTATCTTATTGTTAGGCGAAACTAAATAAATTCCTGGTCTGCTGTCTTGCACTCGTGTATCAACATTTGTTTTATTATTTTTATTTCCCGTGGTATGATGTCGATTTTAGTAGGAGTAACCTGATGGTTATACAGAATACCCCGTACTACTGTTTAGGACAATATTTAGGGTACCAAGGCAAAGAATGGGGCACCATGGTCATTGACGATGGACCAAGGCAGATAAAGATGACGCACAAAAAAACCCAAATATACCCTTCTTTCCTGGGCTATCCATGCTTTACAAAAACAGGAGAACAACAACCACATCGCCGCATCAGTTCTTACCAGAGACCGACTTGTTTACTACCTTACACAGAGATTCAGAATAAACGTTTTCCATGTGATCTATGTACATACTTCTGTCTCATTAAAAGCATATCATATCACATTTTAACCCCCAAAACAATTAAATGGGCATATACATTTTAACTTGAAGTATGTCAGGAGTGTAATAATATGCAACTATTTAACATGTTCAGTGATTATTTGTGTTGCTGTTTGTGGAGATATCTAGCCAATATGTTGGTCATTTCTTCATAATGATCTGGTAACCAAAACGATATGGCTAATCTTACACAGACATCTTGAACCAACATGGTCCATTTTGTGTAATGTTCACATGGTTAATTGTTTTTAAAAAATATAAAAAATACATTCAATGTTAAATCCTAGTGGTATTTTCTGGATTTCTAGGATATCCATGATTGCTGTGGATTTTAAGCAAATATGGTGTTACATATACAATGGCACACCTGATGAAATGATTTTTTTTTTAATTTTCAACAACTGCGTCACTCAAAAGAAACAGTGTCAGTCTTTCTTTTGTCTCATCTCTCTCTCTCTCTCTCTCTCTCTCTCTCTCTCTCTCTCTCTCTCTCTCTCTCTCTCTCTCTCTCTCTCTCTCTCTCTCTCTCTCTCTCTCTCTCTCTCTGTGTGTGTGTGTGTGTATGTGTGTGTGCGTATATATATATATATATATATATATATATATATATATATATATGTCTGTGTGTGTGTGTGTGTGTGTGTGTGTGTGTCTCTCACGCTCTCCCTCCCTCCCACCCTCCCTATTTTTGACTTCCCCACCATGTCATATGTGTTATACACCCATGCGTGCTGCAATAATGACAGAAACTGATAGTGCTTGCAGTTTTATTTGATAATTAAACAGCAATCTGCGTCTACGTGTAGTGCCACCTGAAAAACGTCGATTCCGTGTGTGATACTGATCTAGTACGTGGTACTGACAACGTGCGTGATACTGCTCCAGTACGTGATAGTTATCTAGTACGTGATAGGACCAGGCATAATGTGTTGTCTACATTTGCAGACAATACATCCCGTGGCACGACTGTGACAGAAGCCATACTGACAGTACATCGTAATACACATTACAGAACTGCAGTAGTTGTTATCTGAAATATAATTAAATTAAAGTAATAATAATAATATAATATAATATAATATAATATAATATAATATAATATAATATATATAATATAATACAATAAATTAATTTTTTTTTTTTTAAATAACGGCCATCCGACAGACAGACACAAAATAAATATAATATATAAGTTACACTTTGTTTTAATAATAATGCAATGTGTCTACAACAGAGGTCATGCATCCCGTTCAAAACATATTAAAGATACATTCCCGAGTTTGCTGCATTGTAAGATGTTTCCGACTAATACAATATTTATACGATTAAACTTACATATTAAATATATTTTCTTGTTTAGAATATCAGTGTCTCTATTTTAAATGTGTTTCTGGTGGTCTTAATATTTGTAAGAAGTTCAATATTTGTAAGAAGTTCAAACTGGATTTTGTCTTCAAATATTTTCGTTCGTACGAATAAAACATACTTTAGGAAATAAAACAACATTTAAACTAGTACAAATATTAGAACTATAAGAAACACGTTTAATATACATTCACTAATATTTTATGCAGAAAAATATATTTGATGTGTAATTACAATTGTTAAAAATTCTGTTAGTTGATTGTATCTCAAAAATTGCAGGAAACTCAGGAATGTCCCTTTAAAGGTTAATTTTATAATACAATAATAAAGTACGAGATGTATGGTTTAAATCTATTTTATGTATACCTTGTATTCCAAATAACGAGTAGTAATTGTAGGAAACTCAGGAATGTCCCTTTAAAGGTTAATTTTATAATACAATAATAAAGTACGAGATGTATGGTTTAAATCTATTTTATGTATACCTTGTATTCCAAATAACGAGTAGTAATTGCAGGAAACTCAGGAATGTCCCTTTAAAGGTTAGTTTTATAATACAATAATAAAGTACGAGATGTATGGTTTAAATCTATTTTATGTATACCTTGTATTCCAAATAACGAGTAGTAATTGTAGGAAACTCAGGAATGTCCCTTTAAAGGTTAATCTTATAATACAATAATAAAGTACGAGATGTATGGTTTAAATCTATTTTATGTATACCTTGTATTCCAAATAACGAGTAGTAATTGTAGGAAACTCAGGAATGTCCCTTTAAAGGTTAATTTTATAATACAATAATAAAGTACGAGATGTATGGTTTAAATCTATTTTATGTATACCTTGTATTCCAAATAACGAGTAGTAATTGTAGGAAACTCAGGAATGTCCCTTTAAAGGTTAATTTTATAATACAATAATAAAGTACGAGATGTATGGTTTAAATCTATTTTATGTATACCTTGTATTCCAAATAACGAGTAGTAATTGTAGGAAACTCAGGAATGTCCCTATAAAGGTTAATTTTATAATACAATAATAAAGTACGAGATGTATGGTTTAAATCTATTTTATGTATACCTTGTATTCCAAATAACGAGTAGTAATTGTAGGAAACTCAGGAATGTCCCTTTAAAGGTTAATCTTATAATACAATAATAAAGTACGAGATGTATGGTTTAAATCTATTTTATGTATACCTTGTATTCCAAATAACGAGTAGTAATTGTAGGAAACTCAGGAATGTCCCTTTAAAGGTTAATCTTATAATACAATAATAAAGTACGAGATGTATGGTTTAAATCTATTTTATGTATACCTTGTATTCCAAATAACGAGTACAAGTGTAATACAAAATAGCTTTATCTGAAAATCTTAAGTATATAAACTCTACACAAATCAAACAAATTACGTCATTATTCAGTAGAACATAATAGGAACTATGTCATAAGTTTTGGGATTTCTTTTTCTTTCTTTCGTTTTTTTTCTTTTACCAAAAAGAGTAATTTTAATGCAGATTTTTCTATACTTTATTATTATTGTATTTATTAATATTATTATTATTATTTTTATTATTACGCTATTTTTATATTTATAACTGAAAAAGTCTTTATTGGAAATGAAAACATACGTAATGTTATTTCCAGATTGTTTTATTATAACTTAGTTTTCTGGATTCAAGTTGCTTTATTGTAAATTTAAATTAAAATGTCTTACATGTACACTGTCTGCAGCCTCCTGTAGGACACCCATTTCCGTCCAGAATTTCCCCACACCGACAGCCACCTGGAGGGATGGAACACACGGAACATGCAGCTGAAAGTAATCAAATACAATACGTGTTGAGAACACATTCGTTAATTGATGCCTATGAACTGTATATTTACGGCTAATTAACTATAAACTCTATACAAACCAAACAAATTGCGTCACTATTCAGCAGAACATAATAGGAACTATGTCACTTCTGCCCCGAATTGGGCCTCTTGACCTCCCAGAGACCGAACCTTGGGGCGGACATGCTTGAAACATTCGTGTTATATGATCATGCCAAAGTATAACGCACGCACACATTGTGTCTTGTTTGTTTTGTTTTTTTCTTTTCTTGTACACCCCTCTCCCCCTCCCCCCCCCCCCCCCCAATTTTTTATATATATATATATAACAGTATCAGAATATCTAATACGGCTGTACATGTTGCTGAACACTAAAAGGTGTAGTATATAATCATATCAAGTCATTGAAACATGTCAAGTATGAAAACGAAACAGAACTGTCCAAGTACATATGGGAGCTGAAGCGGAAGGAACACTAAAAGGTTGAGTATATAATC
>NC_054703.1:38947543-38978115 GCF_016097555.1 Gigantopelta aegis
TGAAGAATAATAAATTATTGGACACATTTCCGTAACTCTCGATTGCAATGTTTTAAATAGATGTCGGGTTGAACGAGTACGAAAGCATAGTAGAGGGCCTAGTCACGTTTTCACTTCCTCGGATTTAGATTTGTAATGAGCTGAAAATTTAATTATTAAACAAATTTAAAATCACAATCTTAAAGGTACTTAGTACTAATATATATTATTGTTTTCTATCTTTCTTTGTTCTGGTTTTGTCTGTTGTTGTTGTTGTTGTTGTTGTTGTTTTGTTGAGGGGAATGTGGAATGTACAACTTATATATTTAATTATACAACCACACAATTTACTTCCATATAAATTCATTGTGTACTGTGTTTTAATCTATATTCTCTCTCTCTCTCTCTCTCTCTCTCTCTCTCTCTCTCTCTCTCTCTCTCTCTCTCTCTCTCTCTCTCTCTCTCTTAAAATGTGCTGAGGTGTAAGTAAGTCCTTTTTTTCCTTTCTGTATTTTAGTTGGCGATCGGGAGTATTACTCAGCATTACTTAGCATTACAAGAAATCGACAGCCATCCTAAAACTTTGTGCTACGATAGGATATGCTACTATGTGTCCTCGAATTCGGTGATAATAACACATTGATTAATACATCTTATAAACAACTGTTAACCAGTTCAGAAATATCTGCCTAACATGATATATTATGTAATCAAAATATGTACACACGCACAAGTAAGTATACGCGCGAGAGAGGGAGGGAGAAAGAAAGAAACAGGGGGAGAGTGAACGAGGAAGACAGAGACCGAAAAGGGAGACAGGAATGGGGGTGTGGTACGAGAAAAAATAAGGACAGACTGAATGAATTAATGAATCATGTTTAAATACAATGAAGCACAAAAATAAATCAATAAATAAATGAACGAACGAACGAACGAACGAACGAATGAATAAATAAATAAATAAAATATAAAATTAACAACGTAGGCTTTTGGGTGCCAAACAATGGTAGGTATATGGATTTGACTATCACAGAACGAAAGATCGATAAAACAAATACATGACAGACAGAGGGAATGCCACACATATCATTTATAACAATAACAAATATGATACACTGTTTCAACCGTAAGTTAAACTTAAAATTCAAAATTCTTACTTGGTGGTAACACAAGTGTTGACGAGGACACCAGCAGAGCAGCAACTACCACGACCAACGACGTCAACAGTGAGGCCATTCTGATTCCGGAATTCAGAAGAGAATAGACAACAGATGTCTGTATCACCAGAACAAATTCGGTATTTATGTAAGAATGTCTTGGTGTTTTGCATTGTAAATGTTTTCGTGTTTAATTAATAAAAGATTTTACGTCAGACATTTGTATTGCGTGACCCCCGCCAGGTAGTCGCGTCATAGGATCCGGGTTAATAGGACGGGTCCAGAAATGCCAAGCGGGAGTGGGGTAGGGTGATGGGTTGTAAGATTGAGTTTACTCTTCTTGAAGCCCTTTGATAGATATTCTAAATATCATCTAGTCGATCCTAAACAGTTAGAGAGCGGAATGTTACTTAAAACAACGTACATTTAATATTAGTTATTTTATGTCTAACACCTTGCCCCCTCCTTCGAAATCCATTCCAATGGGTGTGATATAAATGTATATGTGTTGCCAAATGCGAACTGTTTACTATCACTGTCTCTGACAGTGACAATTTATAGCACGAGAAAGTACCAGGAATCAAACACAACTGTCACTCTGGTCCGGAACTTGTTTTTTTAAAAGTGTCAGGAGATATTCCAAGTAAGGGTGAGACACTGACTCATGCGTGTGTGTGTTGTGTGCGTGCGCGCGTTCCTGCGTGCGCGTGTGTGTGGAATCAGCCAAATGTCGACATGACCATAAGTTAGACACCGGGTATGAAAACCTTAAATTTGTAGTAGAGCGAAATAAGAGTGTGTGACGTTGAATCGGGAAAATACCCTTAAAATAGACTGGGGGCGAGACGTAGCCCAGTGGTAAAACGCTCGCCTGATGCTCAGTCGGTCTAGGATCAATCCCCGCCGGTAGCTCATTGCGACATTTCTCGTTCCATCCAGTGCACCACAACTGGTATATTAAAATGTGTGGTATGTTCTATCCTGTCTATGGGATAGTGCATATAAAAGATCCCTTGCTACTAATGTAACAACGTAGCGGGTTTCCTCTCTTAGACAATATGTCACAATCATCAAATGTTTGACATCCAATAGTCGATGATTAATTAATCAGTGTGCTCTAGTTGTGTCATTAAACAAAACGAACTTTAAACTGACTAATGCTAGTGTCAGACTACCAACTGTCACAACGGAGTTGGCCAAGTCGCCGATCTGACGTATCAGTTGCTAGTCTGGGCGCTCTTACAACCTGATTCGCGTTGTACGAGCGATTAGTTGTAATGCTAGATTCAGACTACCAATTGTTTCAACAGAGTTGGCCAACTCGGCAATCTCTCGACATCTATGACTGCCAACTTGCTAGTCTGCGCGGTCTTACAACTGGATATTCTTGTCGTATACAACTTCTACCACCGATTAGATGTAATGCTACGATCAGACTACCAACTGTCACGGCGGATTTGGCAAACATTCTGCTCTCACGACTTCTACGACTGTCCAGTTGCTAGTCTGACCGTTCTTACAACTCGATTCTTCCCGTATGTAACTGCTACGACCGATTAGTTGTAATGATAGTCTCAGACTACCAACTGCCACGACGGAGTTGGCCAACTCGCCGATATTACGACTTCTGCAAATATCCAGTTGCTAGTCTGAGTGCTCTTACAACTCGATTCTCGTCGTTTACAACTTCTACGACCGATTAATGCTGATGCTAGTCACAGACTACCAACTGTCACGACGAAGTTGGCTAATTCATATATCTCACTTCTACAACTATCCAGTTGCTAGTATGAGCAGCCTTCTCGTCGTATACCACTCCTATGACCGATTAATGGTGATGCTAGTTACAGACTACCAACTGTCAAGACGAAGTTGGCTGACTCATCTATCTCACTTTTACAACTATCCAGTTGCTAGTATGAGCAGCCTTCTGGACGTATACCACTCCTACGACCGATTAATGGTGATGCTAGTCACAGACTACCAACTGTCACGACGAAGTTGGCTGACTCATCTATCTCACTTCTACAACTATCCAGTTGCTAGTATGAACTGCCTTCTGGTCGTATACCACTCCTACGACCGATTAATGGTGATGCTAGTCACAGACTACCAACTGTCTCGACGAAGTTGGCTGACTCATCTATCTCACTTCTACAACTATCCAGTTGCTAGTATGAACTGCCTTCTGGTCGTATACCACTCCTACGACCGATTAATGGTGATGCTAGTCACAGACTACGAACTGTCACGACGAAGTTGGCTGACTCATCTATCTCACTTCTACAACTATCCAGTTGCTAGTATGAGCAGCCTTCTGGTCGTATACCACTCCTACGACCGATCAATGGTGATGCTAGTCACATACTACCAACTGTCACGACGAAGTTGGCTGACTCATCTATCTCACTTCTACAACTATCCAGTTGCTAGTATGAGCAGCCTTCTGGTCGTATACCACTCCTACGACCGATTAATGGTGATGCTAGTCACAGACTACCAACTGTCACGACGAAGTTGGCTGACTCATCTATCTCACTTCTACAACTATCCAGTTGCTAGTATGAGCAGCCTTCTGGTCGTATACCACTCCTACGACCGATTAATGGTGATGCTAGTCACAGACTACCAACTGTCACGACGAAGTTGGCTGACTCATCTATCTCACTTCTACAGATATCCAGTTGCTAGTCTGGGCACCCTTCTCGCCGTATACAACTCCTACGAGAGATCAGTTGTTAATCTGAGCACACCCGTCGTAAGTTTGGAGTGGTGGAAATTGAAAAAGCAACCGTCGAGTTGGCCAACTTCGTCGTGACAGTTGATACTCTTAGATTAGCATAACTCTGCAAACTGTTTTAATAAAACGATTTTGTTTAGATTATTGTAGAAATGAAACGAAAGGAATGTTTGGTTCACAACAAATCACTACATTTTTAAAGTGATAGATTGTCTTGTTATTTTTTAACACTAGTATATATTGTCCACTATTAGTGTTGTTTTTAAAATTGAAATCAGACATTGCTTGTATTTAATTGATTAGATCATCCATTTCCGTGGTCATCTTTTTTTTTTCTTACACAACCGTTGGTGAGAACAGGATCTGTTATTTTTGATAACATATAGTTGTTTACACTACACACGTACGTATGTTAACAATTTCAAAATATACGACTGGCTGCTCCTAGGTGATGACCAGGTCACCAATGCCATACGTCCAATAAAAAAAACCCAGCACAGTGGAAACTGATTACACTTTGAGGTATAGTTAGTTAACCTGACAATCATGTGCCTGCGACGCGTAAGTCAGCTACAAGTGCAAAGGCTGTAAATAACTTTTAGTCGAAAAAGATGTTAACATTTGCTTAAAACCTGGTTTTTGAGTATATGTAAGAACTAGAATAATGCATTCGTGTCCGTTAGATACCATTTTATTTACGGTTATATGGTGTCAAACATGGGCTACTCTTTTCGATTAGCAGCAAGGGATCTTTTATATGCACCATCCCACAGACAGGATTGTACATACCACGACCTTTGTTACAGCAGTTGTGGAGCACTGGCTGGAGCAAGAAATAGACCAATGGACCAACCGACGGGGATCGATCCCAAATTGAGCTGAGCTACGTCTCGCCCCAAGTCTATTTAAAGGGTATGTTCCCGGTTAAACGTCACACAGTCTTATTTCTCTTTACTACAAATTTAAGATTTCCATACCCGGTGTCTAACTTATGGTTATGTCGACATTTGGCTGATTCCACACAAACTTACGCACGCACGAACGCGCGCACGCGCACAACACACACGCACGCACGCACGCACGCAACACACACACACGTGGTAGCAACCAACCACAAACAAAGACACACACAAAAGTCAAGGATAAACGTTTCCCAGACAGAGACGGAGAGAGAACGAAAGTTTTAATGAGAGATAGTATGAGAGAGAGAGAGAGAGAGAGAGAGAGAGAGAGAGAGAGAGAGAGAGAGAGAGAGAGAGAGAGAGAGAGAGAGAGAGAGAGAGAGAGAGAGAGAGAGAGAGAGAGAGAGAGAGACAGACAGAGGGGGGAGGGAGACGAGAGAGAGAGAGAGAGAGAGAGAGAGAGAGAGAGAGAGAGAGAGAGAGAGAGAGAGAGAGAGACAGAGACAGAGACATAGCGAGGAGGGAGACGGAGAGAGAGAGAGAGAGAGAGAGAGAGAGAGAGAGAGAGAGAGAGAGAGAGAGAGAGAGAGAGAGAGAGAGAGAGAGAGAGAGGGCATAAGGGAGAGAGACTCTTTTGTAGCCACATACATCACTGTACTGGGCAATCCACTAACTGGCAACAGATATGACTTTTCCTGATTACGTAATTTTTACGTTCATCGTGTATGTATGTATGTATATATCTTCTTCATGATTTCACAGATCCCATACATTGTTATGTCAGGAGTGTAACAATTGTCAGCATCATTATAGTACATATTTATGAAATTATTAGTTACTTTTAAAAATTGTATTATGGCATTTTTCTGCAAATGATAGCAAATACAAGTACTATTAGCATACAATATTATATATAATCACTAACGTTGTTGTTCAGTTGAAGTTCTTTTGTCAAACAACTTTTTTTCATCAGTTGCAACCCTCACGTTTGCTACACATACACGTAATGAACCATTAACGAAATTGCATATCAGAATATAATTACCTACAGTAATTACAATAAAATGCACTAAGTCGTACTTAATATTATTCAAGTTTAAAGTGACACGCATACAATTTGTATAGCGTTCCCATGACGTTCACGTCTCAGACTATTAGAGACTCGAGTCTAGACTCTAAATGTTTTATAAGCACCAGGCCTGGACCTGAATGTTACTCTCCTGACGTGAACTATCGATAACATACTTTGATGTAGCGAACAAATGGTATCTTGAATATTTTCATCTTACTAATGAAGCGCATTTTGTACAGACAACGGCTCATAAGAGATATACGTTTTGGTTTCATTGGTTCTAAACATGAAAACCGCATGTGTTCATTAAGTTTTTACTTCATTTTTCGGCAATGCTGCAAGTCTCTTAAAGGGACATTCCTGAGTTTCCTTCAATTTTAAAGATGTTATCGACTAACAGAGACTTTTTAACTACTGTAATTACGTATTAAATATATTTTTTCTTGATAAAATATTTGTGAATGTATATTAAACTTGTTCCTGATCGTTCTAATATTTGTACAGTGTTATATTTCATTTTATTTCCTAAAATAAATGTGTTCGTACGTACGAAATTGTTTGAAGACAAAATCCAGTTTGGGCATTTTACAAATATTAAGACGATCAGAGACACAACTAATATACAGATACTGATATTCTAAACAAGAAAATCTATTTAATATGTAAGGTTAATCGTAGAAATATTTTATTAGTAGGAAACCTCTTACAATGCAGCAAACTCAGGAATGACCCTTTAATACATTTAAAAATGATTTACTAAATAATGAATAAAGGTTTCCATAATACATGCCACTATAATGTTTCATGAGTTGTACCTTAGTTCTTTTGTGGAAGGTCAGGAGTGTAACAACACATATGTAATGTTGGTCCATGTACTAACCATATACCTTCCGGCTGGGTCAAAGTTCGAGCGGAACCGAACTTTTGATAGAGAAATTAACACCATCAGTCATTTAATTGGTTATAAATGTGAGTGTGTTGGTTGTAAAAAAAAAAAAAAAAAGGTTTCATCTTGGCAAAACATTTATGCAATTTATTTCATCTAGTACCACTGTGTTAAGTAGCCTTGTGCTTGAAAAATGTATGGGGTACCTCCAAATATGTCCTCAGATTTTGTGCGGAACTAGAGTAGTCATAAACGCTACCCGTTATCTCTGAAATGAGCAGCTTGACCCCCATTTGCTTCTGGTTCACTTTAAAGGTGAGGGTGGTAGTATTTATATTGGTGGTGTTTATGTCGATTGATGTGCTGCAGGTAGGAGGTTTAACCGCGTATGTTATTATTATCGTTTATGGGATTTGATTTGGTAGTATGCACCCTACAATGTGCCTGGCTGAAGACATTGATTCTATTTTGGTTACGTTTCTTCGATGTGAAAATATAAGTGTCACTGCTGTGTTTGCTTTTAATACGAGGCTTGATTTTGTTATTTTTATGAATGCAAATTGTTAAAAACAGTTACCTAATTTTTTATCTTATTGTTAGGCCAAAGTAAATAAATTCCTGGTCTATTGTCTTGCCCTCGAGTGTCAACATTTGTTTTATTATTTTTATTTCCCGTGGTATGATGTCGATTTTAGTAGGAGTAACCTGTTGGTTATACAGAATCCACCGTACTACTGTTTAGGAAAATATTTAGGGTACCAAGGCAAAGAATGGGGCACCATGGTCATTGACGATGGACCAAGGCAGATAAAGAAGACACAAAAAAAAAAAAATATATATATACCCTTCTTTCCTGGGCTATCCATGCTTTACAAAAACAGGAGAACAACAACCACATCGCCGCATCAATTCTTACCAGAGACCGACTTGTTTATGACCTTACACATAGATTCAGAATAAACGTTTTCCATGTGTTCTATGTACATACTTCTGTCTCATTAAAAGCATATCATATCGCATTTTAACCCCCAAAACAATTAAATGGGCATATACATTTTAACTTGAAATATGTCAGGAGTGTAATAATATACAACTATTTAACATGTTCAGTGATTATTTGTGTTGCTGTTTGTGGAGATATCTAGCCAATATGTTGTTCATTTCTTCATAATGATCTGGAAACCAAAACGATATGGCATCTTGAAGCAACATGGTCCAATTTGTGTAATGTTCACATGGTTCTAAAGTGTTAATTGTTTTTAACCATGTATTGTTTACTTAGTTATCTGAACTTTAAAACCATAAACATAGTTTTTGTTTTGAAACAAAGAACTTCGTTTTAGTTGAAAAGAAATATAAAAAATTAATTCAATGGTAAATCCTAGTGGTATTTTCTGGGATTTGTAGGATATCCATGATTGCTGTGGATTTTAAGCAAATATGGTGTTACATATACAATGGCACACCTGATGAAATGAAACATTTTTTATTTTCAACAACTGCGTCACTCAAAAGAGACATTGTTTATGTCCACCCAGTTTTAAAAGTGTCAGTCTGTCTTTTGTCTCATCTCTCTCTCTCTCTCTCTCTCTCTCTCTCTCTCTCTCTCTCTCTCTCTCTCTCTCTCTCTCTCTCTCTCTCTCTCTCTCTCTCTCTCTCTCTCTCTCTCTCTCTCTCTCTGTGTGTGTGTGTGTGTATGTATATATATATATATATGTGTGTGTGTGTGTGTGTGTGTGTGTGTGTGTGTGTGTGTGTGTGTGTGTGTGTGTTTGTCTCACGCTGTCCCTCCCTCCCACCCTCCTTTTTTGTTTTGACTTCCTCACCATCTCATATATGTTTATACACCCATGCGTGCTGTAATAATGACAGAAACTGATAGTGCTTGCAGTTTTATTTGATAATTAAACAGCAATCTGCGTCTATGTGTAGTGCCACCTGAAAAAACGTCGATTCCGTGTGTGATACTGATCTAGTACGTGGTACTGACCACGTACGTGATACTGCTCCAGTACGTGATAGTTGTCTAGTACTTGATAGGACCAGGCATAATAATGTGTTGTCTACATTTGCAGACCGGACATCCCGTGACGCGACTGTGACAGAAGCCATACTGACAGTACATCAGACACATTACAGAACTGCAGGGTTTCTTATCTGAAATATAATTAAATTAAAGTAATAATAATAATTATAATATATAATATAATATAATATAATATAACATAATAAATAAATAATAAATAAATAAATAAGGGCCATCCGACAGACAGACACAAAATAAATATAATATATAAGTTAAACTTTCTTTTAATAATAATGCAATGTGTCTACAACAGAGGTCATGCATCCCGTTCAAAAAATATTAAAGATACATTCCCCAGTTTGCTGTATTGTAAGATGTTTCCGACTGATAAAATATTTATACGATTAAACTTACATATTAAATATATTTTCTTGTTTAGAATATCAGTGTCTCTATTTTAAATGTGTTTCTGGTCGTCTCAATATTTGTAAGAAGTTCAAACTGGATTTTGTCTTCAAATATTTTCGTTCGTACAAATAAAACATACTTTAGGAAATAAAACAACATTTAAACTAGTACAAATATTAGAACGATAAGAAACACGTTTAATATACAGTCACTAATATTGTATGCAGAAAAATATATTTGATGTGTAATTACAATTGTTAAAAAGTCTGTTAGTTGATTGTATCTTAAAAATTGCAGGAAACTTAGGAATGTCCCTTTAAAGGTTAATTTTATAATACAATAATAAAGTACGAGATGTATGGTTTAAATCTATTTTATGTATACCTTGTATTCCAAATAACGAGTAGTAATTGTAAAACTCAGGAATGTCCCTTTAAAGGTTAATTTTATAATACAATAATAAAGTACGAGATGTATGGAAAATCTATTTATGTATACCTTGTATTCCAAATAACGAGTAGTAATTGTAGGAAACTCAGGAATGTCCCTTTAAAGGTTAATCTTATAATACAATAATAAAGTACGAGATGTATGGTTTAAATCTATTTTATGTATACCTTGTATTCCAAATAACGAGTAGTTGTAGGAAAACTCAGGAATGTCCCTTTAAAGGTTAATTTTATAATACAATAATAAAGTACGAGATGTATGGTTTAAATCTATTTTATGTATACCTTGTATTCCAAATAACGAGTAGTAATTGTAGGAAACTCAGGAATGTCCCTTTAAAGGTTAATTTTATAATACAATAATAAAGTACGAGATGTATGGTTTAAATCTATTTTATGTATACCTTGTATTCCAAATAACGAGTAGTAATTGTAGGAAACTCAGGAATGTCCCTTTAAAGGTTAATTTTATAATACAATAATAAAGTACGAGATGTATGGTTTAAATCTATTTTATGTATACCTTGTATTCCAAATAACGAGTAGTAATTGTAGGAAACTCAGGAATGTCCCTTTAAAGGTTAATCTTATAATACAATAATAAAGTACGAGATGTATGGTTTAAATCTATTTTATGTATACCTTGTATTCCAAATAACGAGTAGTAATTGTAGGAAACTCAGGAATGTCCCTTTAAAGGTTAATTTTATAATACAATAATAAAGTACGAGATGTATGGTTTAAATCTATTTTATGTATACCTTGTATTCCAAATAGCGAGTAGTAATTGTAGGAAACTCAGGAATGTCCCTTTAAGGTAATTTTATAATACAATAATAAAGTACGAGATGTATGGTTTAAAATCTATATTTGTATACCTTGTATTCCAAATAACGAGTAGTAATTGTAGGAAACTCAGGAATGTCCCTTTAAAGGTTAATTTTATAATACAATAATAAAGTACGAGATGTATGGTTTAAATCTATTTTATGTATACCTTGTATTCCAAATAACGAGTAGTAATTGTAGGAAACTCAGGAATGTCCCTTTAAAGGTTAATCTTATAATACAATAATAAAGTACGAGATGTATGGTTTAAATCTATTTTATGTATACCTTGTATTCCAAATAACGAGTACAAGTGTAATAAAAAATAGCTTTATCGGAAAATGTTCAGTATATAAACTCTACACAAATCAAACAAATAACGTCATTATTCAGCAGAACATAATAGGAACTATGTCACAAGTTTTGGGATTGTTTTTAAAACAAATTGTATTTTACCAAAAAAAGTAATTTTAATGCAGATTTTTCTATACTTTATTATCAGTGTTTATTATTATTATTATTATTATTATTAGGCTATTTTTTATATCTATAACTGAAAAAAGTCTTTATTGGAAATGAAAACATACGTAATGTTATTTCCAGATTGTTTTATTATAACTTAGTTTTCTGGATTCAAGTTGCTTAATTTTAAATTTAAATTTAAATGTCTTACATATACACTGTCTGCAGCCTCCTGTAGGACACCCATTTCCGTCCAGAATTTCCCCACACCGACAGCCAGCTGGAGGGATGGAACACACGGAACATGCAGCTGAAAGTAGTCAAATACAATACGTGTTGAGAACACATTCGTTACTTGATGTCTATGAACTGTATGTTTACGGCTAATTAACTATAAACTCTATACAAACCAAACAAATTGCGTCATTATTCAGCAGAACATAATAGGAACTATGTCACTTCTGCCCCGGATTGGGCCCCTCGCCTCCCAGAGACCGAACCTTGGGGCGGACATGCTCGAAACATTCGTGGTATATGATCATGACAAAGTATAACGCACGCACACATTATGTCTTGTTTGTTTTGTTTTTTTCTTTTCGTTTACACCCCTCCCCCCCCCCCCCATATATATATATAGATATATATATATATATATATATATATATATATATATATGTGTGTGTGTGGGTGTGTGTGTGTGTGTGTGTGTGTGTGTGTGTGTGTGTGTGTGTGTGATCAATAGTTAAAACTAATATCAAATACTGTAAGATACAATTAAGGATTTTCTGTTATTACCTTTACGTGCATGGGGTATGATCAAAACAAAAATAATCCGTAAACCTGTGTGAATCGGCGATGCCGTTGTTACATAATTTTGCGGATGGTGGGTTTTTTGTTGGGATTTTTTCATACCCAAATGGACGTAAAAGAAATAAAAGACAATACACGTACTTATAATTAAATGTGAATCGTACTTGCTAATAATAACACTCAAATTTCATACTTTATTTTGAATTACGTTTGATCCATAAACAACAACGCGTAATAAGACAACGTGTCCATGTAAAATGACGTCATCCGATATGACGTTCCCTGACTATGGATTTTTACGTTCATCGAGAAACGAACACACTCCCGTTGCTATGTCTAATTCAATGGGATGACGTTATATTGTAGTGAATGTAACGGAAATTTAATTTATCACGTGTTACGAGCACATTGCTTAATTGGCCATCAGCTAAACCTGAATATCGAATAGAGTCAAAATACAAAACGCGTTAAGGGAACATTGGTTAATAGATCATCAGTTAAAACAGTATCAAATGCAGTTAAATATAACACGTGTTAATAGGAAATTGGTTAACTGATTATCAGCTACGACTGATTATCAAATGGAGACAAATACAACACGTATTAAGAGAACATTGGTTAATTGACCATCAGCAAAAACCGATATCAAATGCGAATAGCTAAAACCTTAATAGCAATCATGACCGTATCTCCCAGGCATGTGTGTGTGCAGGGGTTGGATTTTAAGTCATATGATAATAATTAATGTGTTGATGAACTTTTTGTCTGAATTAAACGATATTAGACAATTTCTTCCCTATCCTATACAAGAATATATGTGTGACCCTGGGGAAAACCACCCAACATTAAAAGGTAATTTATAATTCTGTTCTGAAAACGTGACTGACCGATTACGTGCATTTGTGGCGTAACAAGGAAGCGAAGAGCTCGCGAACTATTAGACTGGTACTGGCATGTTCATCTCACCCCACTGATCATGCCCAAGGGCGTATCGTAGTCTAAACTCTGGGGGGAGTCTGGTATGAACAAAGCGGACACATTTTTCGACATTTCCGTGGACATCAATACGAAAGGTTACCGGCCTCGGCGGTGTAATGGTTAGGCCATCGGACATAAGGCTGGTAGGTGCTCGGTTTGCAGCCCGGTACCGGCTCCCAACCATGGTGAGTTTTAATGACTAAATGGGTAGGGGGCAAGACCACTACACACTTTTGTTTTTCACTAACCATAATGACTAACCCACTGTCCTGGACAGACAACCCAGATAGCTGAAGTGTGTACCCAGGGCAGTGTGCGTGAATCTTAATTGTGTATAAGCACAAAAATAAGTTAATATAAAACAAGTTAAATTTTGCTTTGTTTAACGACACAACTAGTGTAAATTGATTTATTAATGTCAAGCATATTGGTACTTCTAACATAATATTATAGTCTTAGAGAAGAAACCTTCCACACATTTCCACTAGTAACAAGGGATCGTTTACAGGAACCATTCTTCAGACAGGATAAACGGACGACGGCCTTTGATAAACCAGTCGAGGTACTCTGGCTGGAACAACAAATAGTCCAATGAGTCAACCGACACGGATCGATCCCAAACAGATCCCGCATCATGTTAGCGCTTTATGACTGGGATACATCCAACCTAATTGGACTAATACAGCATTGTAAAATAGAAAACTAGTTTTAGGTTCAGCGGGGGTGGGGTGGAGTGGCGGGTTGTACCACACACATACAGACACACACAGAGACAGACACACACACAGACAGACAGACAGACAGACCAACAGACAGACACACACACACACAGACAGACAGACACACACACACACAGAGACAGACACAGACAGACAGACACACACACACACACAGACAGACACATACAGACGGATAGAAACACACACACACAGATAGACACACACCCACAGACAGACAGACAGACACACACACACACAGACAGACACACACATACAGACAGACACACACACACAGACAGACATACACACACAGAGACAGACACACACAGACATAGACAGACACACACACAGACAGATATACACACACACAGACAGACAGACACACGCACACACAGAGACAGACACACACACACAGACAGAGACACACACAGACAGACACACACACATAGACAGACATACACACACAGAGACAGACACACACACAGAGAGACACACACACACAGAGACATACAGACAAACACACACAGAGACAGACAGACACACACACAGACACACATACACATGTACATACATACACGTACACACGTACATACACACACACACAGAGAGAGAGAGAGAGAGAGAGAGAGAGAGAGAGAGAGAGAGAGAGAGAGAGAGAGAGCGAGAGAGAGAGAGAGAGAGAGAGAGAGAGAGAGACAGAGACAGAGACAAGACACATGCATGCACACACATGCATGCACACACACACACATGCACACATATATACACACACCTACATACACACCTACACACACACCACCACCACCACCATCACCACCACCACAATAGCGCAATAGTCCGGAGGGACGTAGTAGTTGTTGTTCTTACTTCGCCCGGATCTTGTTACATACCCTATACATAACCTGTATTCAAAATTTGGGGCACCATGTTTCAACCATTTATCAATCGAAATAGTGCAACAAACTGACACACAAATCAAAAATGTATAACCCACCGTACTTACAAATCCCGATTGAAGTACTTGCATCATTATTAACAAAATAAATCGTCAACGACAAACTTAAAAAATACCCCCGCCATAATAAATGTTAAGCAGAGGGAAGCAACCCGCCGTGCAAGTATTGACTTAACGTGCCCCGTAAACTACAACCCCCAAAATACGTCCCTGATCTCTCCTGTATTACTGAGCAAACAGCCTAACTCGGAGATTGTGGAAAAAGAAGAACAATAAATTACTGGACACATTTCCGTAACTCTCGAGAGCAATATTTTAAATAGATGTCTAGTTGAACGAGTACCTAGGCATGTCACATAGAGGGCCTAGTCACGTTTTCACTTCCTCGGATTTACATTTGTAATGAGCTGAAAATTTAATTATTAAACACATTTAAAATCACAATCTTTAATCTATATTATCTCTGTGTCTGTCTGTGTGTGTGTTTGTGTGTGTGTGTGTGTGTGTGTGTGTGTGTGTCTCTCTCTCTCTCTCTCTCTCTCTCTCTCTCTCTCTCTCTCTCTCACCTCCCACGTATATACACCCATATATATATATATATATATATATATATATATATATATATATATATATATATATATATAAATATAAATAAAATAAAATATATATATATATATAGAGAGAGAGAGGAGAGAGAGAGAGAGAGAGATTGTTCTCTCTCTCTCTCTCTCTCTCTCTCTCTCTCTCTCTCTCTCTCTCTCTCTCTCTATCTTGCGAGCAACTCTACAGATAAAGATATCTTAATATCTTAGTCACAAACAGTGATAGTTAAAATGTGCTGAGGTGTAGGTAAATCTTTTTTTTTCTTTCTGTATTTCAGTTGGCGATCGGCAGTGTTACTCAGCATTACAAGAAATCGACAGCCATCCTAAAATGTCTGCTACGATAGGATATGCCACTGTGTGTCCTCGAATTCGGTGATAATAACAAATAGATTGATACATCTTATAAACCAGTCGAGAAATGTCTGCCTAACAGGATATAGTATGTAATCACAATATGTACGCACCCACAAGTATACGCGCGAGAGAGGAAGGGAGAAAGAAAGAAACAGGGAGAGTGTGAAAGAGAAAGACAGAGGCTGAAAAGGGAGACAGGAATGGGGGTGGGGCACGAGAAAAACAAAAGACAGACTGAATGAATTCATAAATAATGTTTAAATACAATGAACCACAAAATTAAATCAATAGATAAATAAATAAATAAATAAATAAATATACGAACGAACGAACGAACTAACGAACGAAAGAACGAACGAAAGAACGAACGAACGAACGAATGAATGAGTGAATGTATAAATAAATAAATAAATGAAAAATGTTTTTTAAAAATTAACAACATAGGCTATTGGGTGCCAAAAGTAGGTATATGGATTTGACTATCACAGAACGAAAGACCGATAAAGCAAATACATGACAGAGAGAGGGAACGCCATTAATATTATTTATAACAATACAAAAATATAATATACTGTTTCAACCGTAAGTTAAAATTAAAATTCAAAATTCTTACTTGGTAACAAAAGTGCTGTCGAGGACACCAGCAGGGCAGCAACTACCACGACCAACGACGTCAACAGTGATGTCATTCTGACTTCTGAATTCACAAGAGAATAAACAACAGATGTCTGTATCACCAGGATGCAAAACAGAAGAACAAATTCGGTATTTATATAAGAATGTCTTGTTGTTTTGCATTGTAAATGTTTTCGTGTTTAATTAATTAAAGATTTTACGTCAGGCATGTGACAGGTAGTCGCGTCATAGGATCCGGGTTAATAGGACGGGCCCAGAAATGCCAAGCGGGAGTGGGGTAGGGTGATGGGTTGTAAGATTGAGTTTACTCTTCTTGAAGCCCTTTGATAGATATTCTAAATATCATCTAGTCGATCCTAAACAGTTAGAGAGTGGAATGTTACTTAAAACAACGTACATTTAATATTAGTTAGTTTATGTCTAACACCTTGCCCCCTCCTTCGAAATCCATTCCAATGGGTGTGATATAAATGTATAAGTGTTGTCAAAGGCGAAATGTTCACTATGACAGTGACAATTTATAGCACGAGAAAGTACCAGGAAATGCGTGTTTTTAAACACATAATTGTCACTCTGGTCGGGAACTTGTTTTTAAAAGTGTCAGAAGATATTCCAAGTAAGGGTGAGACACTGACTCATGCTGGAACGAGGCGTAGCTCAGTCGTAAAACGTTCGCCTGATGCGCTGTCGGTCTTGTATCAATCCTCGTCGGTGGCCCATAGGGACATTTCTCGTTCCATCCAATTCACCACAACTGGTATATTAAAAGTTGTGGTATGTGCTATCCTGTCTATGAGATGGTGCATATAAACGATCCCTTGCTACTAATGTAACAATGTAGCAGATTTCCTACCTTAGACAGTATGTCAGAATTACCAAATGTTTGACATACAGTAGTCGATGATTAACAAATCAATGTGCTTTAGTTGTGTCGTTAAACAAAACAAAATTTAAACTGACTAATGCTAGTGTCAGACTACCAACTGTCACAACGGAATTGCCCAACTCGCCGATCTGACGTATCAGTATACAACTCCTACGACCGATTAGTTGTAATGATAACCTCAGACTACCAACTGCCACGACGGAGTTGGGCAACTCGTCGATCTCTCGACTTTTACGACTATCCAGTTGCTAATCTGAGCTGTCTTACAACTCAATTCTCGCCGTATACAACTCCTATGATCGATTAATGGTAATGCTAGTGACATACTACCAACTGTCACGACGAAGTTGGCTGACTCATCTATCTCACTTCTACAAATATCCAGTTGCTAGTCTGGGCACCCTTCTCGCCGTATACAACTCCTACGACAGATCAGTTGTTAATCTGAGCGCACCCGTCGTAAGTTTGGAGTGGTGGAAATTTAAAAAGCAACCGTCGAGTTGGCCAACTTCGTCGTGACAGTTGATACTCTTAGATTAATGCCGGGCTCAGACTACCAACTGCCACGACGGAGTTGGCCAATTCGACCGTTGCGTTGTATTTTGCTCAACTCGCCACTAACGACTGGTGCGCTCAGACTAACAACTAATCGTCGGCAATCCACCACGATCGTGATGTCATTTGTATGACGTTGCATGCACACGTGATCAATGTAGATGAAACAGATGAGAATGGATATTATGTATGGTCTAGCCGCGGTCGCCATTGTCAGACTTCGCAGAAAACGGAGACTGAGGAGGAATGGTCGACCGTGGGCTAGGCCACATATTGTTGATCGTGGGGAGCAAGGTGCTTTTGAAAACCTTCTCCCCATCCTTAGGCTTAAAGAGCCAACACAGTATACTAATTTTTTGAGAATGCCGTCAGACATTTTTGGCGTCCTTCTTGGATTAGTGACTCCCCTGATCACCAAGAAAGACACATCTTTCAGACCGGCAATTACCCCAGCTGAACGACTAGCAGTCACTATACGGTTTCTGGCTACCGGTAAGTAATTTGTTGCACCTGCTGTCACATACTGTTGTGTATCATGTATTATGCATTTTCTTAAAGTCGCATAATACCTGAAACTGTTTTAGTACTTTATTTACTTTACTATTTAATTTAAGTACATGTATCAATATGTGTACACATACTTATAAATCATAAAAAGGCACACTTCAAATCACATTGTATAATTATTATATCATGCGTTATTGTTCAATATGTATCTTACAATCGCAACAGGAAATCATACACGTGAGTTGTGTGAACCTTCCCGACCCCAAACACACACACATACATACACACACACACACACACACACACACACACACACACACACAGACGATAGGCGGTGATAAGTGGACTTTGTTCACAATTAATAGTTTGCGTACCAATTGCCTCATTTTGTTCAGTGTACTGTTGTTATTTGTATAAATTCAGGATTTTTTTTTTCAGGAGAAACGTACAAAAGCTTAAGTTGGATTTTCCGAATTGGGGCAACAACGATCGGCGAATTCGTTCCTGATGTCTGTGAAGCTATATACACTGCGCTCAAGAGCAAGTACATGAAGGCGAAACTTGTTCAGTCCATTCCTTGACGTGGTGAGGGGGTTGTACGTCTCAGTGACCCAGAGAGCTATGCCACTAGGAGCCTTGGCTCCTGTTAGGGACACCCAAACTTACTTGGTTAATGGGTAGAGTCTAGACAAATATGGATTAAGGATGAGGTAACCCTAACAGAAACCTCGAGTGGTGAAGTCAGGGGTATTGGGCCGCACGGCGCACTCTAATAGACTACAATACCATGCACCAACAGCTTTTATGACTACATTTCTGACCAGAAGACTATTATTCATAGACACTGCTGGTCTCAATGTGTAGTCAAAAAGCGAACGAAAGAAGAAAAACTTGTTTGTGCTAAATTAATAACACAAATAACATAAACAGGCGGTAGCATTTATTAAAGGCCATTTACATTGTATACTAGTTAGATCTGATGAGTAACATTATTGTCATAGATATTGTAGCTGAAACAAAACAACATACATATTCGTTTCAAGTGTTTACATCAACAAATGAAAAATAGTTCATACCCCCCCCCCCCCCCCCCCCATCCTTGTGAACATCACAACCATAGAACAATAGATTAAAATGCATCATGGGACTGCAGTAAGTAAAACATCTGTGAACATGAAACAATCTCTTTTAGCAGTTTTACATCTCAAGCATAGAGGTGAATGTCTGATTTCCATCAGATGGGGGACTGTTGATGGTGCCGTTTTCATAATTATACCAATTCTGTCTAAATCCATTGACCTGAGTAGTCGATGTAGAAGGCGTGGTATACATTCCGTATGACTGTGTTTGTGATGGTTGAACTTGTGATACTTGTGCTTGTACATGATTATCCCATTTTCCCATATTTGCTCTGAATATAATCTGCTCTATTTCATTTTGCACCATCAGTAGTACCCTGCTGTCTGTAATCTTTCTTAATTTGCACCCCAGGTTTTTCAAATAAACTGTAATATCATCGTCTGGTTCCTTTTGCTTACTTGCCTCTATAGAGTTCTTCATTGCGACGAGTAGCTCTATCTCGGCCACTTCACTGTCTATCCTACTTCGTTTTCGTTTGGATGTCTTCGGTGTACTACCACCTTCATTCACCTGCTTGCCACAGCTGTCAGACTTGACGGGTTTGTTCTTCCCCTTATTTTTTGCAGACTGTGTCGTTTTATCTGTCTCCTTGTCTCTATCCTCTCTACAGTTGTCGCTGTTGTTGGTCGAGTTGGCTTCATTAGTTTCCATGGTATTGTCCAATGCTCCAACCTCTTGCCCATTCTCACCATCGTCGTAATCATCATCGTCGTCGATATCCGAGTTGCATGTGACTTCAGAGTTTTTTTTATGTCACTGTCAACATCAGACTGAAATTAAAATAGAAAAAAACAAATGCAAATAAACGTTTGTGTTCGTGGACATCCAATAACAAAAACGTATTATTCCTTTATTTACAGTGCCCAGGAAACCAAATGGAATGGAGGGAAAAGGCCAATCTATTTCAGAGCCGGTGGCAACTACCCAGCTGTTTGGGAGCTCTGGATGGAAAACATGTTACCCTCAGACCTCCAATTGGCTCAGGTTCAACGTTTTACAATTACAAGTCTACTTTCTCTATTGTGTTGATGGCTCTCGTTGATGCAGATTACAAATGTATGTGGGTTGATGTTGGTTGCAATGGACGAATAAGCGATGGTTGCAGCCTCCAGCAAGCGCTGGATCGGCGTTCATCCATGTTCCCTGATCCTGCACCATGTCCTGGAGACGAACGACCACTGAGCTACTATATCGTAGCCGACGATGCTTTCCCGCTGCAAGAAAATCTGATGAAACCGTACTCGCACAAGGATATGATTCATGAACATCGCATTTTTAACTACAGGCTCTCCAGAGCACGACGGGTTGTGGAGAATGCTTTTGGCATTATGGCAAACCGCTTTCGAGTCTACTTCACAAAAAATGCACTTCAACCTTCGAAGGTAACGAAGATTGTCCTGGCAACGTGCACACTACACAACATGCTACGAGAGGAGATTGGAATAACAACGAGAGTAGCTGATGTTGAGGACTTTAACACACACAGAGTCAGTGATGGTTCCTGGCGAAATGATCCTGTCTTGGCACAGGCCAAACTTCCTTCGGGGACCAACAACACAACCCGTGCTAAGGCTCAACGGGAATACCTGGTCCAGTACGTCAACTCTCCAGCAGGCTCCGTGTCCTGGCAGGAATCTATGATCTGATACTAGTTACAGTTATTATTGACATGTTTTCCAATTCAGTCTGACGTTTTGTTTTTAAAGTGTATTGAATATTAATGGTAGTATGTTTATAGCACATAATTATGTACCAGATGCATTTCTTTTCTGTGTGCTTATCTCACATTAAGAATGCTAATAAATACACAGTTTACAAAGTATAATAGTGTTCATTATGATATATACCTCATTGTCACATGATGTTGAAACACTTTTCCTCTTCCACACATAAGGGCGAAGAAAGCTCAAGTTCTCTAGAATCCATTCCTGACGGTGCGTCTTCTTTGTGGCTGCACTCCCACTCTTTTGCTTGTCGCTTTTCAGATAACGAGAATACTGCGTACGTAAACTGTTTATCTTCTTAGTTATATCTTCAGCGGGAATAACAAGTAAAAACTAATCAATAATACCACGATGAAAGAATGTTAAAAAGCCCAGAAACGTTAGGCTGTAAGAATACAAATCCTTTTCGCTGAGTAGTATTCCTGATAAAGTTAAATGCCGTATTTAACAAATATCCATGGATCTTCATTATTTGGGATATGTGACGTTTACACCAGGATGTTGAGGTGGGAGGTGGAAGGGGGGGGGGGGGGGGGGGGGGGTGTCTTGACCATAATGTTGGTTTATCCACCTACTGATATCGGTTGAGTGGCATTCATTGTTACAGTTTTGAGGTAATGCATTTCCAAGGAATTGAATAAGCGGCTATTAAGACAAGACCAACATTAAACTCCCAGGTAATCTATATTGGAAAAGCATTCCAACGGAAAATCATTTCTATTAGCATAACAATACTTTTTAAATAGATAAGTTTGAAAACAATTTTCCGATTCATGGCAGGGTGGTACCTAGTCTGCAATAAATGGTGTGGCACTGACAGTAAAAAAAAACACCCTGAGACAGAGCAATGTACAGGTAGTGTCTTCCTCCCAGTAGACAAAATGGCATTTAAACAAGAATGGTACTGTTTTAGTAATTTTTCGAGGGAACAACTGCCCTCTGCTACCTCTAGTTACAACCCGTGTGTGTGTGGGGGGGGGGGGGGGGGGGGGGGGGGTTACAAAATAGTGTGACGTACTTATGGATTCCTGCATAGTAAATCATACTTGCTAATAGTAACTTTGTATTACTTCGTATAACATTTACTGTGTCTTCCATACAGAGATGACAACGTACATACCACATAAATCCTATGCCATTTCAGGGCCGTAGCTCGGAGTGTGTGTGTGTGTGGGTGTGGGTGTGGGTGTGGGTGTGGGTGGGTGTGTGTAGTTAATAGTGTGTGTGTGTGGTGGGGAAGTAGTTAATAGTCTAAAACTCCTTAAACGGTTATTAAGAAAAAAATAATTTAAGTTTCTATAAAAAAAATTGAGCGGGGGGTTGGGGGAAGAGTTTCTACGGCCCTAAAATGGCATAATATTTACGTGGTCCTGCATTTGAAATGAAATTTTACAAAGAGTTGGATCATACACAACAAAACAGATTGAACAGTACGTACGGGTCGTTCCAAAATGTTGCGCAATCTCCCAAATTGCTGTATGATTTTGGTTTCTTTTAGAATAGTTCTTTGAAAATGTGTTGTATAACACAGGGTAGGAACGCCACATTTCCACCATTTCCTCTTCTTTTAAGTTGTCCGCCATGTTTACTTTTTGTGGATGTTGTCACATGGCCAACGTGCTGCGCTGTGGTTGGTTGGTTGATTGCCGACGTGCCAGTTGAGTTGGGAATACGCTCAGACTGCCAACTGGCCGTCGGGTTGATTTGTAGTTAGCGCTCAGACTACCAACTAAAGTTGGGCCCGATTCATTTTTGGAATCGGATAAACCTGCGTCGTAGGAGTTGTATACGACTAGAATCGAGTTGTAAGAGCGCTCAGACTTGCAACTGAAAAGTCGTAGAAGTCTTTAGCTCTGTGAGTTGGCCAACTCCGTCGTGGCAGTTGGTAGTCTGAGCCCGGCATAACATAACATTGCAAACTGTTTTAATAAAACGATTTTGTTTAGATTATTTTAGAAATGAAACGAAAGGAATGTTTGGTACACAACAATTGTTGAAGTGATAGATTTTGTTGTTATTTTTTAAACTGTATATTGTCCACTATTAGTGTTGTTTTTGAAATTGATTAGATCATCCATTTCCGTGGTCATACTTTTTTTTTTCTTACACACCCGTTGGTGAGAACAGGATGCGTTATTTTTGATAACACATAGTTGTTTACACTACACACGTACGTATTTTAACAATTTCAAGATATACGACTGGCTGCTCCTATGTGATGACCAGGTCACCAATGCCATACGTCCAATAAAAAAAACCCAGCACAGTGGAAACTGATTACACTTTGACGTACAGTTAACCTGGCAATCATGTGCCTGCGACGCGTAAGTCAGCTACAAGTGCAAAGGCTGTAAATAACTTTTAGTCGAAAAAGATGTTAAAATTTGTTTAAAACCTGGTTTTTGAGGATATGTAAGAACTAGAATAATACATTCGTGTCCGTTAGATACCATTTTATTTACGGTTATATGGCGTCAAACATATGGTTAAGGACCACACATATATCGAGAGAGGAAACCCACTGTCGCCACTTCATTCACTACTCTTTGCGATTAGCAGCAAGGGATATTTTATATGCACCATCCCACAGACATGATTGTACATACCACTGCCTTTGTTACAGCAGTTGTGGAGCACTGGCTGGAGCAAGAAATAACCCAATGGGCCCACCGACGGGGATCGATCCCAAATTAACTGCGCATCAAGCGAGCGCTTTACCACTGGGCTACGTATCGCCCCAATCTATTTAAAGGGTATTTTCCCGTTTAAACGTCACACACTCTTATTTCTCTTTACTACAAATTTAAGATTTCCATACCCGGTGTCTAACTTATGGTTATGTCGACATTTGGCTGATTCCACACACACTCACGCACGCACGAACGCGCGCACGCACACAACACACACACACACAAAACACACACACAAACACAGACAGACAGACACACACACACACACACACACACACACACACACACACACACGTGTTAGCAACCAACCACAAACAAAGACTCACACAAAAGTCAAGGATAAACGTTTCCTAGACGGAGAGAGAGAGAGAACGAGAGTTTTAATGAGAGATAGAATGAGAGAGAGAGAGAGAGAGAGAGAGAGAGAGAGAGAGAGAGAGAGAGAGAGAGAGAGAGAGAGAGAGAGGGAGGTGGGGGTGGGAAGAGGGAGATGGAGAGACAGAGACAGAGACAGAGACAGAAGGCATAAGGGAGAGGGACTCTTTTGTAGCCACATAAATCTACGAACTGGTAACAGATATGACTTTTTCTGATTACGTAATTTTTACGTTCATCATATATATATATATATATATATATATATATATATATATATATATATATATATCTGCTTCATAATTTGACAGATGTCATACATTGTTATGCCATACAGTGTAACATTGTCAGCGTCATTATAGTACACATTTATAAAATTATTGGTTACTTTTAAAAATTGTATTATTGCATTATTTTTCTGCAAATGATAGCAAATACAACTAATATTAGCATACACTCTTATATATAATCACTAACGTTGTTGTTCAGTTGAAGTTGTTTTGTCAAACAAGTTTTTTTTATCAGTTGCAACCCTCACTTTTGCTACACATAAACATATTGAAATATTAACGAACTTGCATATCAGAATATAATTACCTACAGTAATTACAACAAAATGCACGAAGTCGTACTTAATATTACTCAAGTTTAAAGTCACACGCATACAATTTGTATGGCGTTCCCATGATGTTCACGTCTCAGACTCTATCAGAGACTCGAGTCTAGACTCTAAATGTTTTATAAGCACCAGGCCTGGACCTGAATGTTACTCTCCTGACGTGAACTATCCATAACATACTCAGATGTAGCGAACAAATGGTATCTTGAGTATTTTCATCTTACTAATGAAGCGCATTTTGTACAGACAACAGCTCATAAGAGATATACGTTTTGGTTTCATTGTTTCTTAACATGCAAACCGCATGTGTTCATTAAGTTTTTACTTCAATTTTTGGCAATGCTGCAAGTCTCTTAAAGGGACATTCCTGAGTTTGCTGCAATTTTTAAGATGTTATCGACTAACAGAGACTTTTTAACTACTGTAATTACGTATTAAATATATTTTTTGTTCTGCATAAAATATTTGTGAATGTATATTAAACGTGTTCCTGATCGTTCTAATATGTGTACAGTGTTATATTTAATTTTATTTCCTAAAATAAATTTTACGAAATTATTTGAAGACAAAATCCAGTTTCGTCTTCTTACAAATATTAAGACGATCAGAGACACAACGAATATACATATACTGATATTCTAAAGAAGAAAATCTATTTAATATGTAAGATTAATCGTAGAAATATTTTACTAGTAGGAAACATCTTACAATGCAGCAAACTCAGGAATGACCCTTTAATACATTTTAAAAATATTTACTAAATAATGAATAAAGGTTTCCATAATACATGACACTATAACGTTTCATGAGTTGTAGCTTAGTTCGTTTGTGGAAGGTCAGGAGTGTAACAACACATATGTAATGTTGGTCCATGTACTAAACCATATACCTTCCGGCTGGGTCAAAGTTCGAGGGGCACCGAAATTTTGATAGAGAAATTAACACCATTAGTCATTTGATTGATTATAAATGTGAGTGTGTTGGTTGTAAAAAAAAAAAAAGGTTTCTTCTGGGCAAAACATTTATGCAATTTATTCCATCTAGTACCACTGTGTTAAGTAGCCTTGTGCTTGAAAAATGTTTGGGGTACCTCCAAAAATGTCCTCAGATTTTGTGCGGAACTAGAGTAGTCATAAACGCTACCCGTTATGTCTGAAATGAGCAGCGTGACCCCCATTTGCTTCTGATTCACTTTAAGGGTGAGGGTGGTAGTATTTATATTGGTGGTGTTTATGTCGATTGATGTGCTGCAGGTAGGAGGTGTAGCCGCGTATGTTATTATTATCGTTTATGGGATTTGATTTGGTAGTATGCACCCTATAATGTGCCTGGCAGAAGACATTGATTCTATTTTCGTTACATTTCTTCGATGTGAAAGTATAAGTGTAACTGCTCTGTTTGATTTTAATACGAGGCTTGATTTTGTCATTTTTATGAATGCAAATTGTTAAAAACAATTACCTAATTTGTATTTTATTGTTAGGCCAAACTAAATAAAGTCCAAGTCTCTTGTCTTGCCCTCGCGTGTCAACATTTGTTTTATTATTTTTATTTCCCGTGGTATGATGTCGATTTTAATAGGAGTAACCTATTGGTTATACAGAATCCCCCGTACTACTGTTTAGGACAATACTTAGGGTACCAAGGCAAAGGATGGGGCACCATGGTCATTGACGATGGACCAAGGCAGATAAAGAAGACACAAAAAACAAACAAATATACCCTTCTTTCCTGGGCTATCCATGCTTTACAAAAACAGGAGAACAACAACCACATCGCCGCATCAATTCTTACCAGAGACCGACTTGTTTACTACTTTACACAGAGCTTCAGAATAAACGTTTTCCATGTGTTCTATGTACATACTTCTGTCTCATTAAAAGCATATCATATCGCATTTTAACCCCCAAAACAATTAAATGGGCATATACATTTTAACTTGAAATATGTCAGGAGTGTAATAATATACAACTATTTAACATGTTCAGTGATTATTTGTGTTGCTGTTTGTGAAGATATCTAGCCAATATGTTGGTCATTTCTTCATAATGATCTGGTAACTAAAACGATATGGCTAATCTTACACAGACATCTTGAAGCAACATGGTCCATTTTGTGTAATGTTCACATGGTTAACTGTTTTTAGCCATGTATTGTTTACTTGGTTATCTGAACTTTAAAAGCATAAACATAGTTTTTGTTTTGAAACAAAGAACTTGGTTTTAGTTGAAAAGAAATATAAAAATTATCGTCTCTCTTCTCTCTCTCTCTCTCTCTCTCTCTCTCTCTCTCTCTCTCTCTGTGTGTGTGTGTATATATATATATGTGTGTGTGTGTGTGTGTGTGTGTGTGTGTGTGTGTGCGTGCGTGTGTGTGTGTCTCACGCCCTCCCTCCCTCCCACCCTCCTTTTTGTTTGACTTCCCCACCATCTCATATGTGTTTATACACCCATGCGTGCTGCAATAATGACAGAAACTGATAGTGCTTGCAGTTTTAGTTGATAATTAAACAGCAATCTGCGTCTATGTGTAGTGCCACGTGAAACACGTCGATTCCGTGTGTGATACTGATCTAGTACGTGGTACTGACCACGTACCTGATACTGCTCCAGTACGTGATAGTTGTCTAGTACGTGATAGGACCAGGCATAATGTGTTGTCTACATTTGCAGACCGGACATCCCGTGACACGACTGTGACAGAAGCCATACTGACAGTACATCATACACATTATAAGACTGCAGGATTTCTTATCTGAAATATAATTAAATTAAAGTAATAATAATAATAATAATAATATGATATGATATGATATGATATGATATGATATGATATGATATGATATGATATGACATGATATGATATGACATGATATAATATGACATGATATAATATAATATAATATAATATAATATAATATAATATAATATAATAAATAAATAATAAATAAATAAGGGCCATCCGACAGACAGACACAAAATAATAAATAAATAATAAATATAATAAGGTCTCTCAATATTTGTAAGAATTTCAAACTGGATTTTGTCTTCATTTTCGTTCGTACGAATAAAACATATTTTAGGAAATAAAACAACATTTAAACTAGTACAACTATAACCATCCGACAGACAGACACAAAATAAATATAATATATAAGTTAAACTTTGTTTTAATAATAATGCAATGTGTCTACAACAGAGGTCATGCATCCCGTTCAAAAAATATTAAAGATACATTCCCGAATTTGCTGCATTGTAAGATGTTTCCAACTAATAACATATTTATACGATTAAACTTACATATTAAATATATTTTTTTGTTTAGAATATCAGTGTCTCTATTTTCAATGTGTTTCTGGTCGTCTCAATATTTGTAAGAATTTCAAACTGGATTTTGTCTTCAAATATTTTCGTTCGTACGAATAAAACATATTTTAGGAAATAAAACAACATTTAAACTAGTACAAATATTAGAACGATAAAAAACACGTTTAATATACATTCACTAATATTTTATGCACAAAAATATATTTGATGTGTAATTACAATTGTTAAAAAGTCTGTTAGTTGATTGTATCTCAAAAATTGTAGGAAACTCAGGAATGTCCCTTTAAAGGTCAGGAATGTCCCTTTAAAGGTTAATTTTATAATACAATAATAAAGTACGAGATGTATGGTTTAAATCTATTTTATGTATACCTTGTATTCCAAATAACGAGTAGTAATTGTAGGAAACTCAGGAATGTCCCTTTAAAGGTTAATTTTATAATACCATAATAAAGTACGAGATGTATGGTTTAAATCTATTTTATGTATACCTTGTATTCCAAATAACGAGTAGTAATTGCAGGAAACTCAGGAATGTCCCTTTAAAGGTTAATTTTATAATACAATAATAAAGTACGAGATGTATGGTTTAAATATATTTTATGTATACATTGTATTCCAAATAACGAGTAGTAATTGTAGGAAACTCAGGAATGTCCCTTTAAAGGTTAATTTTATAATACAATAATAAAGTACGAGATGTATGGTTTAAATCTATTTTATGTATACCTTGTATTCCAAATAACGAGTAGTAATTGTAGGAAACTCAGGAATGTCCCTTTAAAGGTTAATTTTATAATACAATAATAAAGTACGAGATGTATCCAAATAACGTAGTAATGTTTAAATCTATTTTATGTATACCTTGTATTCCAAATAACGAGTAGTAATTGTAGGAAACTCAGGAATGTCCCTTTAAAGGTTAATTTTATAATACAATAATAAAGTACGAGATGTATGGTTTAAATCTATTTTATGTATACCTTGTATTCCAAATAACGAGTAGTAATTGCAGGAAACTCAGGAATGTCCTTTTAAAGGTTAATCTTATAATACAATAATAAAGTACGAGATGTATGGTTTAAATCTATTTTATGTATACCTTGTATTCCAAATAACGAGTACAAGTGTAATACAAAATAGCTTTATCTGAAAATGTTAAGTATATAAACTCTACACAAATCAAACAAATTACGTCATTATTCAGTAGAACCTAATAGGAACTATGTCACAAGTTTTGGGATTTCTTTTTCTTGTTGTTTAGTTTTTTTCTTTTACCAAAAAAAGTAATTTTAATGCATATTTTTCTATATTTTGTTATTATTGTGTTATGATTATTATTATTATTATTATTATGCCATTTTTTATATCTATAACTGAAAAAAGTCTTTATTGGAAATGAAAACATACGTAATGTTATTTCCAGATTGTGTTTTATTACAACTTTTCTTGATTCAATTTGTTTTATTTTAAATTTAAATTTAAATGTCTTACATGTACACCGTCTGCAACCTCCTGTAGGACATCCATTTCCGTCCAGAATTTCACCACACCGACAGCCAGCTGGAGGGATGGAACACACGGAACATGCAGCTGAAAGTAGTCAAATACAATACGTGTTGAGAGCACATTCGTTAATTGATGCCTATGAACTGTATGTTTACGGCTAATTAACTATAAACTCTATACAAACCAAACAAATTGCGTCACTATTCAGCAGAACATAATAGGAACGATGTCACTTCTGCCCCGGATTGGGTCCCTCGCCTCCCAGAGACCGAACCCTGGGGCGGACATGCTCGAAACAGTCGTGGTATATGAGCATGTTAAAGATTACGCACGCACACTGACATGGTGATCTGCCCCGGCTTGTGTCCCTCGCCTCCCAGAGACTGAACCCTGGGGCGGACATGCTCGAAACAGTCGTGGTATATGAGCATGTTAAAGTATTACGCACGCACACTGACATTGTGATCTGCCCCGGATTGGGTCCCTGACCTCCCAGAGACAGAACCCTGGGGCGGACATGTTCGAAATAGTCGTGGTATATGAGCATGTTAAAGTATTACACACGCACACTGACATTGTGATCTGCCCCGGATTGGGTCCCTGACCTCCCAGAGACTGAACCCTGGGGCGGACATGCTCGAAACAGTCGTGGTATATGAGCATGTTAAAGTATTACGCACGCACACTGACATTGTGATCTGCCCCGGATTGGGTCCCTGACCTCCCAGAGACAGAACCCTGGGGCGGACATGTTCGAAACAGTCGTGGTATATGAGCATGTTAAAGTATTACGCACGCACACTGACATTGTGATCTGCCCCGGATTGGGTCCCTGACCTCCCAGAGACTGAACCCTGGGGCGGACATGCTCGAAACAGTCGTAGTATATGAGCATGTTAAAGTATTACGCACGCACACTGATATTGTGATCTGCCCCGGATTGGGTCCCTGGCCTCCCAGAGACCGAACCCTGGGGCGGACATGCTCGAACCCATCGTGGTATATGAACATGTTAAAGTATTACGCACGCACACTGGCATTGTGATCTGCCCCGGATTGGGTCCCTGGCCTCCCAGAGACCGACATGCTCGAAACCATCGTGGTATATGAGCATGTTAAAGTATAATGCACGCACGTACGCACTATGTCACAAGTCTTCTTTTTTATTTTATTTTTTTATTTTACCCCCCGCCCCCCAAAAAATAAATAAAATAAAATAATAATAATAATGATATATATAACAATATCAGAATATCTAATACGGCTGTACATATT